>NW_020271232.1:2237839-2315026 GCF_002803265.2 Melanaphis sacchari | reverse complement strand
TAGAACATGGGTTTTTCCTATTGTACGCTGTCGACATCGTAAATAATTTGGGCGGCTCGTTGTGTATTGTTCACATCGCCACACAATTAATGTGTTTGTAGATTTTTTTTTGTGAAAAAATGTACATTTTTAATCGAGATCAAAAGTTTAAAAATATTGACATGACTGAAGTATATTTAAAGTAAAAGTATATTACAAGGTTTTTTTTTTTAGTGTTTACTTTGCAATTGTGCCAAAAAGAACATTTTACTGTTATATTTGTATGTTTGTTTATCAATTCATAATAATGTATGCACGGGTGTGTGTTAGTACTTTTACTCAAATTAAACAACCTTTGGATTTTAATTGATGCTATTTCATTTTACTGTTGTGATAAAAACTTAAATATCTACATTAATTTAATTATTCCAACTATGGTGGGCACAATGAAAATAAACATTTAATTTTTAAAATTAGTATATTCTTTAAACAATGACAATAAAGTACTCAGTGAAAAAATTTCTGGATGAGTATTATGGCTTTTCTTTGGTGATGTAATGACGAGCAACTTAATAAAAGCTCGTAGCCTTGTGTAATTTTAAATTCAAAAGTTTTGCCGAATGAAAAAAGTTTATCTAGTATATTCTAGTGAAAAAGTTCGAGAAATAAACACACGTACGCAAGCACATAAAGTTGAAAATATTTCCTTTAAACAACACGATAACGTTGAACAAATAAAAATAAACACAACTCAATATTGTTACTATTTATATAACATAACAAACCATATGAAAAAAAAATAATATATATCAAAACGATTGTTTGTATAGTCTAAAAAATTCAATTTCATAAATATCTAGTGGCGTGTGCGCATGTTCGAATAAATCATTACATATACTATCACTGCTTTGTAATTCGGGTTCAGAATAACCAAACATCGGTTCGGTTTAGACGAGATTAATAAAAACCTTGTTTGGTGAGATTACAGTGACAACCGTGACAAACGATGCTATGACCCAAGTGTTCTAGCCCTGATACGAACTTATCAAAAAAAAAAAAAAATCTAGAGCTAAAAAATGGTGGCTGGTACGATGACATTGACCAAATCTAAAATAAAATCCATGTAACGGTTAAATACGATGTAAACGAAATAAGCAACAAAAATTTATTAGAAACTTATTATTAAAATATATAAGCGTCAGCAAATGTAATTTAGTAAAAATATATTTATATTTACACATATTAGGTATGTGTAATGGTGTGGAATATATTTAATATAGAGTGATTAATAGTTTTCGAATATATCATTAATTTATATGAAATATAGGTTCACATAATATTATTTCTTGAATATATCCTTTGGGAATTTTACGTAATTTTTGTTACAAAAGTGTTTTTACTCGGTGAAAACTTACAACGACTGATACATTACATCTGTGCAGTGTACATAATAAATAAAATTACACAGAAACACAGAACAAGGAAAGTCATTCAGTGATGGAAACACTTTAAAAACAGAATTCGTCTATTTAATTCCTAATTTAGAAAGTCATGACGTCGTCACGAAAATGTTAGCTGATATAATTGTTCAAAAAAGATCAAAATAATTACTATCGTAACGTTAATCTACCATTGCGCTTAATTGATTTAATATTTTCATTCAACAATTTTACGCACAGCGAATCGCATAAATATAATAATATTATCTGAAATTGTATGTTAATATTTTTGGTCGCTATTGCGTACAACGTGATATTATACCAACTAATGAATAATACAGCGCCGTGAGAGGAGTTCCAGATGGGTTTAAACGATTTTATTTCGGACTTCGTTTGACGCATTCAAGCGAATCGCGCACCGTCATTGTTTTCAGAAAAGAAGTCTGCTATGAGAGAAATAACAACGATCGACTATTGTTTATTATTTTTCGTTTTTAAAGCTTTCATGACCCATCTGTGTAAGCCTGCGTGATGTTTTGTTTTTCAATCTTTCTCTTCCATTTTATGTTGTTAATTAAAGTTTTATAGTGTGTATTATATGTGTTCATAATATTCCAGAAAGACAAATCACAAGTATTCCGCCGAGCATAGTAATTTTATTTTACTTACGCGGATGTCTTTTATTTATAACTAATTATTATCGTTGACATAATTAATCCACAATATTAATGTTGCCGTTATCGTTGCATATTTATTCGTTTGGTAAGTATTATTTATCGATTCAAAAATAAGGTCGTTCACCGTTTATGTATATTGCATAAGCACGCATTCTGGCAATAAATTGCATGGTCAGAACTCATAATATTTTGAAGTATTTTTTTTTTGTTTTGATAAAATTATAGAAACCAATATTATTTTATAAAAATTAACTAAAAAACCAAAATATCGTAGCCAGTGCTTTGAGAATATTTTGTAATATTTAGCGATATTGTTTTTTAAAGTATGATTCAACGAGTGTTTAAAGAAAAAAATAGATTTTGTTTATATTATTTTAACCACATGTAATCGATAGCCATGTAAATACATAGTTTCGCACACGGAAAAATATACTTTATAAACTAATTTTAATTTTTAACTACACGCGTTGGTGTACTTTTTATACAAAACTTAACATTTACTTTATTCTATTTTGATTTATAATTTGTTTTAGTTATTATTTTCTTAATCTAACTTTTTCTTGGATATATATAATAGTTAAAAACCCATTTCAGCCACATTTCGATGTCTGTAGCAGCATAAATAAACTTTGTATAAAATTATTTTTGTGTAGATGAATGAAATTCGATACGCGTGTAATACTTTTATCAATTATTGTAACATAGAAATAACGAAATCTTTCTTTTATATGTTGTTATAATTATACATTAAACAAAATTAAGTTGCACTTTATTTTTTAATAAGTAAATAAAGGCACAGATCACTTTGATTTTTGTGTAAGCCAAATTGGTGTATAAAATATATCGTATCTGTAATTATTATTGGAAACAAAAAATAACCCGTGTAGTTAAGGATTGGGTATAAACCGCGACAGTAGTTTTTGATAATTGTATTGAATTTTGATCATGACATCAATGGACGGTTAGTTATTCATAAATCTCTTTCTATAATAGCCTTTTCACCCACTAAATAAACTTGATAGTTAGTAAAATAAATTTACGGCTTTTCCAGTGACTCTGCATTAAGTTTTTGACAGTTTATGGCGTAATATTGGATGTAAGACCATTTCTGGTTCAGATTATACCTTCGCATTATTTAAAAACGCGTGTCAGTTTGTATTAGTGGTAATTTTATTTTCATATTTATAAGTTATCCATGACACTTCAACCCGCACTCAAAAATGTAATTTAAGCCTTCCAACAAAGCATTAATTTTTAACAACATTGGTCGTTATCGGGCGATTCACCGAACGTTTCAAACTATTATTGCGACTAATTTTTACAATTAGTGTCGAAAATAAGAACAGCGTCAGTGTTTTGAAATTTAATTATCACACTGAAATTGAGCATTAAATATTCATAGCGTAGTCGTCAGTGATTAATGAACAATACAGTGAGCTTAATGTCAAAAGATCAGCTGATACGGTATCTAATATCTATTAATCTTTTTATCCACGATTCAGAGCTCCGTTACTAGTGGTGTGTAACATTTAGACAGTCAAGTTAATGAATGTCAGCCAGTATCAAGGAAGGAGTTCAACGTACGGTGCAGATCAGGGCATATAATTAAAAAAATGACTTGGTCGTCTGGGTTTTATAGTTTAAAAACTATCATAAAACTAAATTAAAATTTTTTACGATATATGTGTATTTAATAAGAAAGTAAATGTTACTCCGGTAAGTATAAATTTAATTTTAAAATTTAATAAAACAGTGAACAATACGTTTGAATAGATCAATGTTGAGGAAGGGTAAAAACAGTTTTGATTAAATAATAAAAAAAAAAAAAATTGCCATTTAATTCGCTACCATTGAATTATTAATTGATTAAATAGAGTGTATTAGTGACTAACAAGGAGTTTACAAAGGGTTTTTTTGTTCACCACAATAGTATAAATAAATATTCATGTTATTTATGATGAACAGTTGCTACATAAAATAATTTGTCAAACTAGAACAGCAAGCATGTTCAGTTTATGTATTTATATCCCAGAATATCATTTGCAAAGTTTTAATATTTATTATTAACCAATAAATAATTATAATGTGAGAAAATTTTCATCATTAAAAATCAGTTGATAGTAAACAACTTTAGCTTACATATTTGAACTGCAGTTATTATATAATATAACCTATGTAGGTATACAATATTTTTATATTTATTTGAATAGTTTGCATTGCTGTTTGTCATGTCGATGGCGCGTACGTTCATAAATTAATCATTACTTCGAAATATTGCTATAATCGTTTAGAGATTAAATGTTATTCAGTGATTTACTATAGATCAGTAAATATATTGCAAATATGCGTGGGATACCGTCAGAATAATAATATAGAGAATAGATAATCACATTCCAACAATAGAAATGCGATAAATTCCATAAACGAAATAGAATATCATAATATTATAATGATATGGGCTTGTATAATTACACTAATGTAATTCAAAAAATAATAATTACAGTGGAACCTCAATAACTCAAATCGGTTGGGGGCGAAAAAAAAATTCGAGTTATCGAAAATTCGACTTACAGAGGTTACACATATGATATGTTAAAAAGTAGGGGCCAAGACATTTTTCGAGTTATCTAAAATTCGATTTATAGAAGTTCGAGTTATCGAGGTTCCACTGTAATAGTATTATTTTCTTTCCGTTGAGCAGTAGACATCTCCAATCTATATTATGTACCTATACATGATTATAAACTTACAAATATTTGTTTTTAATTGTCATTTAGCGTGCATGCGCCGTAGCACAAAAAAAAAAAAAAAACGACTTTTATATTATATGATTCGGGATTGAGTGCGCGCGAATGTCCATTAATGAAGTGATAATTTTTAACGGCATGATGAGTTCTAACACCAATAACACGTAGCTTAACCCCAGAACCACGTGAACAAGCTCTGTTCACGGTTAATGACGGTATATAAAGTTAAATTAAAACGCTGTAAAAACAACGACCGATGAGGTTTACAAATTTTACGTTCAATGGTGCGGTACACGCATCTACGGCAGTGAAAGTTACAGCACTTTGGGGGGAGAGTGGCGTTTGGAAGTGGAAATGTAGGAATTAATATTATAATGAGCTTACAGACGAAAGCCACGAATATTGTATAATACGATGGAGATGACGGCCATTAATTTAAACGCCGACAATTAAACATTCCATTGGTTAAAACGACAGCGATACAATATTAATATATATGTGTTGAAGTAATATGCGTTCGACGAAGTCGGCGGCTACAGTCAAACGTCGTCGCTGGGTCGCAATAGTTCGTTCGTCAGATCGTAATTTCGTAAGATTAATACGTAACTATAATAACAACATACGAACGGGATCCGAACAAAGGGTAAGAAGAGGGAATAACGTTATCATAGACGCGATACTATGTCAGAGGCGCACTTCCGATTTACGCGGAAAACGTTGCGACAAACGTTTAGTATAATGTGATATATATACTTATTATACATCTAGAATAATATTATATCGAGTGCAATTTAATCGTTTCCTGATTCAAAATAATATCTAAACAATTATTTCTGCAAAAACTGCGGTTTACATACGTTTGATAACGCATATAGTTGTAAATATGATTCGTTTTTGTCGTCTAATTATTAGTCGGCACTTGATACATTTTTAACACTTTCGCTTTTATCGACTTCATGGAAATTTTAAACGTACCTCCATTATTTTACGTACTATGCGACACATAATGGAAATTAAATTGTTTATAACTGCGTTCAAGCGTTGCGCACTGCAAACTATATATATAAATTATAATATTAAAAACTGTCAAAATACGATAGAGTCTAATACATTAACGTGTCGACTATCAAGTAAACATCATTAGAAATGTACAAGTTTATTTAATTTAAACGTAACAGACTTGTCAGACATATGAATTTAATTTCAATTGATATTTAACAGGTTGGTATAATTTGTTTTCAAAAGTTCAATAATTTAATAGACATGATTTTTCGAAAATCTCTAAAAAATTTTAAAAGCAAACTTTCAAAATAAATTGATTCTAAAACCTTTGAATAAATAATAATTATAATAATAAAACAAATAATGTATTAAATAGAGAGAAAAAATTATGCACTTAACACTAAACAGGCATACCCTAAAAAGTTAGAATTCGTATATTATTTTAAAATTTATTACTACAACTATTAAAAAAATTGTTTTCATTTACAATAATCATTGTTTGTACGCTAGGTATCCATATAAATAATATTTACCTACTTATAGTATTTTACTGCATTAGAATTTACGTTGGAATACTGCCAAAGTTATTAATTACTTTAAACGATTAACTGTTGGTTTTCATGTAGTTTGCGCGGTTTATCCTTTAAAACGGAGTCTTGATATTATTTTTCATTTATGGAAACGCTATCAAACTACACTAAGTCTCGCCGTATAACGATTTATGTTTTATTAACGATTCCTAATGAGGCCCTAGAAAAGTTTAAGCTCGTTCAAATACGTTTTTCACAGAGAATACGTTTTTGTTTATTTATTATTTAATATCGACTTAAGCGATACCACATTTAAATTATTTCATCAATTCGCTTCGTAAAGTTTAATTTTTCCTTTAAATATTATTAATGTATACCACCCATAAAGTTGATTTAGTTATAGTTATTAGAGGTGTAGAACATATTATTTCGAGTTGAAAAGTGATGGTTGTAGAGAGTTGAATAGTATATTATAATTAATTGAAGTGTCAATACGTATTTTATTACTCCACAGATCAAAGAATTCTTATAGGAATAAACTATCGATTGGTTTATATTAATCGACAAAGGTTAAACTTAATATAGTGACCGGTTTCAAAATCTTTTATATGTTCTGTTAATATTAGTTTACGTATTAAATACTTTCACTTAAATTTTCAATCACAAAACTCTAAATATTTTTTTCTATAATATGAATATAAATTTTATAGTGATACGAAAAAATGTTTAAGTAAAGATTTTTTATTTTTGACGATAAACAATTACATCAATAACAAATAAAAAATAAGAAATAAGGAAAAAAAAGAAAATGCGGAATAAAAAGAAATCAAGTAAAAAAATAATAAAAACAAAATGTAAAAACGAATTGGGTAAAATTTGAACGGGAAAAATGTTCAATAAAGGCACCATATTACAATATAATATATTATTTTTTCAAATGATCTTTTTTTGAAGAATTCAGTATATTTTTTGAATTAAACAAAATAAGTTTAAATAAAAAAGATTTTTATGCTAATATTACATACTTTTATTCTATAAATTAATACTAAATTATATATTATAGAGTTAAATGTAGGTATAAAAAGAAAGAGTTAAAAATATTAAAACTATTTTATCAATAATTTAAAAATTGTTTTAAAAGCAAGACAGTCTTATTGGTTTTGTAAATTTATTAATATAATACCAAACGTAAATCAATAGATCTAAAGAATACCAAAATACATGAAGAGTATTCTTTAGATTATTAACTTCAAATTAATACAATAAAGCAAAAAAAAAAAAAAAATCATTTCTTTGTACACTAATTTTTTTTTTGAAAACCTTTTTTCTTCTTATAATTATAAATAATATACAGTTGCAGTTAGGTATTCTAAAAAAAAATTGTAATTACGTTAGTGTTATGCTGTTATGGGTATACTCCATTTTACTAATGTTCAAAAGTGAGAAAAACATATTAAAACCCTGTGCAGAAAAAAGCTCTTTTTAGATTAATAATTATGACAAAGTAATTACTGGTTTTAATTGGCTTATGATAAAGGTATTAAAAAATATTTCATTTTCAAAATGGTTATCTTCAATAATAGCATAACGTAATCGTGTTACTATGAATAAGCCATAATAAATAATAATAGGGCGTCCACTGGATTTGCTTACGTCATTACACATTCTTCGAACTCATTTTTTTTTAAATAGAAAGATAATGTAGTTATTATATTAGTTATAGCTATGTAAGTAGGCCAAATGTATTAAAATTTCTTGTTAAATTTTACATTTTTTACACTATTATTATTATTTTTTTAAAACAAACCACCTAACTACTTAAATTAGTATTACTTTGAAATTTTATAATATTTGTAACTTGATCGTTGGTAATTTCAGATAATAAAAAAGCTGAAGTAAATTAATCAAAAAAAAAAAAAAAAATGATAAGTTTAGCAAGAGAAATATTTCAGCTGATCAGTCGTTGATTTTCCAGCATGTGAATTGAAGTTGCAGATCGATCTTTGAAAAGCTAGCAAGATTTGACATTACTATTTCTAATGATTATTTTTATTAGACCAGATAAGTAATGGAAAAACTTAAAACAAAGTCACGGATATGTTAAAAAAATGAAGAAAATAATCAACTAAGAGATTATTACTCACGTCGAATACATATTTTTAAATTAAATTCTTAAACATACTGATGTACCTGTTTTGCCTAAATGATACGCCGTTTATGGAACTCAATGTAGATGGTAGGTAGGTACACATAGTTGAACAAATTGAGCGCATTACAGCTTGATGAATGATAATGTTTTAATGTATATTTTTCACAGTAAATAGAAATAATTCGAAAAAGTTTCTTCGATGAATTATGTTTTCAACATTTTTAGTGAATAAAAATTAATAATGATCGAAAATCGATATTGTTTTACTTTGATATAATAAAATAATCGGCGATAATCACAAGTCTTTGGGATTAAAATTATAGTTCTCAATACATTCAACAAAAATTGACGTTGATTCGTGAACCCATAAAATGGACTTAAATCACTGTTGTGAATTGTAAATGACGTATAATAAGAGATTTTAGGTCAGGTAAATATAATTTTTTCATTTCATGGAGGTTTAAAAAACACATTGTGTATATTTACATATTATTAAAATATATTTTATTATTCATGTAGGGTAAATTCCGATGAATAACTATTTAAACGGTTTTTTCGACTGGATTGGGATTGTAAGCAATAATGTTCAGGGCGTAAAAATTTTTAAGTGCTTCGGCGGGTTTATCTGTCTGTAAACACATTTGGAGGGTTTATAATAATAATAATAATAATAATAATATATACACGTGTTTGTAAAGGTTTCATTGTGTCCATTGGATTAAGTCGATATTAAAAAGTGCAAGTTTTATCTTAAAACCTCATCATTTGCAGTGGTTTTTCTAGCAGATCATGACACAACTTACAAGCTACATAAAATTAAATTACACGGATAGTACATAATATTATTAGTTATTGTATACAGTAATGGACACAAGGTAAATTAATTTTGTCTGATTTTATTTTTTTTATCTTTCATCTATATTTTCTTTCCTAGATAGAAAAAGGGGTTTTTTTTTTGAAAAAAAAAAAGAAAAAAAGCGTATTTACATTGAAATAACAAAGTTTGTTTTTGTTAAAAATAAGTATAATATACACTATATTATAGTATATTAATTAACCACAATATAATGTTCCAATTAAATCCAAGTATATAACACAAATAATTAAAAATCTATTGATACCCATATAGTATATGGTTAACCTCGCTCTTCATATCGATTTTAAAATGTCTATTCTTCCTGCAGGAACTTGCTTCCATTCAGTATGAAAAAATACCCTAATACTAAAATCGCTCTAATATTAATTTTTTATTTTATTGTTTACCTAAATACCCATCTTTGTCGATTAAAAGAAAATTGGACACGCAACTTCTTAAACAATAAGAAAAAATAACAAATATAATACAACACAATCAATCTGAAATGATATCCTCCTTGTATAATATCTTTCGATTTGTATTGTTATCTCTCACAAACTATACCAATTGTTTTTATTTTAATGATTGTAATGTTGTTCTTATTTATTTTAGTAAAGAGATATTTAGTAAAATATATTTTTACATTGATATTTACGACATTGATAATTAGAGATGACTTTATGGTGAACGTTCTATACAAATAATTGTAGTTTATATATTAAATGTTTGCATTAATAATAATTTATTATTAATGTATTTTAAAGGAATTATCGTATCAATAAGTAGAGTGTTTTCAAAAATGAGAATTACATTTAATCAATGAGTAAACTATGAATGGTATCATCTAATATAAAATATTATTTGAAAACTTTGTACAGGAAACCCTCACAGTTATAATTTAGGTTAAGTTAGGTAATATCAGTATCACTGTTTGTTGATTATTACAAAAACATTATTGACCTATATTTCGGAACCTTTATTGTCACTGTATATATGCGCATAATATTTTTGTTTAACAGACGTTAGGAATTTAACGTAATGTACAATTTTTATTTATAAAATCTATAACGCTCGTAGTTTTATGTTAATTTTAATTTCATCAATAATTTTAAGCATTTTTAAAAGTATTATTGAGTTTAATAATATAATCTTTTGCAAACGCAGAATAATATAAAATCTGAAAATCTAGCCATATAAAAGTAGGTAAAGAAAACCTTTTGAAATAGAAGAATTCTAATTAACAATGTCTTTAAAATATTTTCCATGTGTTAGTAGATCATATCAATCTCATTAATAGTATCGATTTGAATGAGCCTTTTACAAAATAGTTCATTATTCTATAATTATTCTCAACAATTAGAGAGCCTACAGGAACTGCAGACACACTTGAGCTGTATATATTGCAGACTTGAAAGTATTTTTTACCGCACGTCTAGTTTTTATTAACTTATTCTACGGTTTTGTTGATTATTAACCCTGTTTATATTTCAATACCATTTTGTACACATAGAGTATATATTATAATGTATTTGTTGTACGATAGTTGCATTGAGTTTTCCCTTCCCCAAACAATAATAGATTCGGAATATATTGCTTTTCAAAGTATTTGCATAGACACCGAAATTATTACTAAAATGGTTTACCCTACTATGTACCACAGCCTTTGAACCGAAAAACTAATTATGCGCTGTGTCATTGCACTATAAATATGTATGTTTTTTCGGGTTACCTTTATTAAATTCTCAGTAAAAAAAAAAAAAAAAGGCAAAGTCAAAAAATCATTCAAATGAGAAAATACCTATTGATTAAAAACACGATTAATTAACAGTTATATACGTATACCTTTATTTGAATACTTGAATATTACCCGTGTTATGTACTATTGATGTATGGATATTTTCGTTTCCCATATTATAATAAACACAAATAGTATTAATAATAAAATTAGTTCAATGGCACTTAAAATTTGTGTAAACACTTTTAGCGATTTTTAAATTTAATAATACTATAATACTTTAAAATTAATTAGTTTACACTGTATGTTTTATAACTCATTTGCATATTTCTAATTAAATGAGTAACTGGAAATGACAATTTTAACTACACATATGTTTTAAACATTCAGACAGTTATACGGCTCAAACCTGTGTAAATTAATTAGCTCATAAAGAAATTCCTCGCAAATAATATATTTTTTTGTGTAGTACGTGAATGTAAGTAATTGTCTTATATGCTATTATTAGCTTAACACGACGATTATGATTCATAACTGAGATTATTTTCTACAAAACTATGTTTGTAGAATATTAAATATATAATTTATTTTAAATTTAAACATAATATGTATATGTATATATATATTTGTTTATAAAAGATAACGTGTTTTAATACATGTCTATTATTAAAATAATGTTTGCCTATACTTATATTATTATCTATATAAAATATCTAGTAATACTTTATTCTTTTATGCGTGCATATTTCAAGTTTTTTCTATTTATACTTGGATTTTTTTGTAAAAAATATTTGTACATCAGCAGTTTTGAGTATTTTTATATTATAATTTAAAACAATTTATGGAAATATGAAAAAGTTAAACGTAAACAATTGAAAAAAAGTGATGTATGCTTAATATAAGTATACACAGTGTTTTATTATTAAAAAAAAAAAAAGAATGAAAAAAAACATATAGTACATTATTTTAATATTTAAAATTCTTAATAAATCCATATACTATGTTATTTATGTTATTAAATTTTATTTGCGTACTAGAATATAAAAAAAAAATTTACACCATTAAAATGTGAAGTTAATAATTAAAAAAAAAAATTGTTTAATTCACTATATAAGTGAACATTGATAGAATAATCAAAATAATAAAGTTATGTATACTAAATTAGTTTTGTAAATTTTAGATCACTTTATTTTGTTAACTTCAACATCACTAAGAACAACACAATATCTACAACAACACATTGTAGGTGATGAAAAACAACTCATAATTAAACTCAGCAAAGACATTTAATGAAAACTTATTCTCATAGTTTCACTCGATTAATTAATAAACAATTTATTAATCTTGATAATTTTATGAAACTTTATTTATAACTTAGCTAATTTACGTAATCGTGTAGTACCATAAACGTAATAGAAAAATAACACAACAGTCTACAATACGTAAGGTATCTATATATAATTTTACTTAAAAAAAATATTTTTTATTTATTTTTAAGTACAATAGTTTACAGGAAAATTTAATACTTTTAAGTTTATAGTATAAAATATTATACTATATAATATATATTATATACTATATAGTAGTAATAAGTTTGAAGATTATTGAATTTCATAGATACTACCTGAACAATTTACTTCTATTAAATGAAATTGCGTTAATCATATTATTATATGGTTTAGGAACGAATAAAAATAAATATATATGTATACAATATACATATTACATATATATTACGCACAATTTACTTGTTGCACAAGATAATGTATGAATTGTAAATCTTGTATTTTAACATATTATAATTTAAGTAAAATCGTGACTTTTTTGTAATCTGCATATCGCATGTTTAATATTAAGTATTAAATTAATAATATATAAATATTTTATTAGGTACTCCAAGTATTCATTTTTACGGGAAAACTGATGAAGTTTGAATGAATTGAAAATAAATATATAGTATCAAACTATAACTTAATATACTCGACAATACGCTAAAAGGTAAGATTGTATTGGTTTTTTTCCCTTGAATGCCATATAAAATATGGTATTGATGAATATCATTAATACAAAATTGCATCCATTCATAAAATAATTTACGTAGTTGAGAGGGAATAGTGCAGTTAAATAACTGAAATATCAGAATTTTGAATGTGTTTTTAATTCGCGTCATGCCATATTCTCGTCTTCAATTTATATTAAACTGTTGGAGTGTCTTTCGACTTATGTTTTATTTATGCTCTAATACCATTTTACGGTAATTTTAACGATAGATACGTAATTAATAGTTATTTGAATTATAAAAATTAAAACTCGAAAATATTTCATAATTTAACATTCTTGCTCAGTTTTTAGTAAAAATAACTTTTTTTTACCTCGTTGAAATATTTTTAATTTGTTTATATTATAAAAGGCTTTTACATACTTGTATAAATTACGCTAGTTTATAATTCAATTCTTAGAAGGTTACATATTTTAATTAGTAGTTATTTTTTGGAATACATAAGAGTCGACTTTCCGACAATTAAATTAAATCAGCATGAGATGTTTCTATTTTTTCCCAACATAATATATTTATAAAGAAATTTTTTAAAATTTCGAACGAATGCTTCTCATATCTATATACTATTATATTATGCTAGTTGACCTAGCCACATGTGTTGCTGTGGCTGTTTTAATTCATTAAGTTAATGCTACACTCAACTGTTTACTAGGTTTTTAATTGATATCATGAAAATTTAAATTTATAAATGAGTTAGATAACGTTAATTTTTTAATAATTATTTTTATTATTTTAAATTATAAAAATGTATAATGTTATCCATGTTATATTTTGTCTGTCACCCGTCATCAGTTGTTGCCATAAAATCAAAATTATTAATTGATACCTTAGAGTTCTTTAAAAATTACATAATTATTACTATATCACAACACCAGACACACTATCCCAAAATCAAACATTGAAATCTGTATATTAATAACAGTTTTTAATAAAAGTAAATAAATTCAAATATAGTAATAAACGTAATAAATTAAATCGTCGCATGCCGAACAGAAACGATTTTTAAGGAAGACAGTAATTTTGTCTATAAATTATGCGCGTTACGTGTACATACAAGACAAGATTTTACATTAATAGCTTGTGAAAAATATTTAATATGTTTTGAAATGTTACATTTTGTATACACATATATATTTAAAGAAAACATAAATCATAACGTAGAATATGTATAGTTATTGACCAATGTGAATTATTAAATCGTCTGTGGAGTGTTCCACTTACCAAGTATTTCAGCTTATTTCATTTCATGTTATAAATTTTACGATCACGTCGAGAGACGTCCGTAAAAATTTTCAGTATAATATAGTGACCGAGATTGTGTAATGTTTGTTTATCATACATAGAAAGCACGTGTACTTAAGCGCATATATCTGATATTACGGTCGTTTCGATTGTTGTATACATACATACATACACACACACACACACACTATTTATATCATTATTTACAGGGCGATTATTTTAAAATTATTCATTGGACTAGTCAATTTGTCACTATTTTTTTGTTATTGGAAATATTTTATGTTTTTTTTTTTTTTAACTCCATAACCCATATTTTTATTTCGAACACTGAAAAATCAACAAAAACCGACTAGGGATGTAGTTACCGCGTTCCGTGTTAAAGTACATATATGTATATATATATATTAAATTTACGATAATAATTTATCGAAGAACATTGCGACAGTGACAATGATCGTAAAGAATTCTCATCTCGTTTGACACGATGAAATCCGACCAGTTTTAATGCGTCTGATGTACTAGTGACATAATTATTAGCCATCTGATACATTTAAAATCGAGTATTGCTACTGATAAGCAGGTGGGTAAATATATATTATGTTCTCGATGGAGTATAGAATTTATGATAACGGAATAAAAAAATCGCATAAACAACACGAGCGCAATAAACACAATTACACATCACAATCATAATAGTTTGTGTGGTATGCGACTGCATATATCTGTAATGTTCATTATTGGTATGTTAAGTATAAATAAATTTGTATTAACCTATATAGTTGGTATAAGCGAGTATTAAAATATTTTTCTTCGAGTACGAATTTGTTTATACGAAATTTTTTTAGGATATTAATACACATTTAAATATTTAATATGCATAAACCGTGTCAAAAATGTAATATAGATAAACAAAATTACATAACAATTACATTTTCATTGTGTTGAAAAAAGAAACGTCTATAATGGGAGAATAAAAATTACATAAATGCCTGGCATATAATGTGTAGTAAAAATGTAAGCACATTTGATGGAATTTTTAATAAACTTGTAGAAGTAAAGTTTTTTGTTTGTTAAAAAAGCTTTTACATAAATTCACAAAACTACGATTAAACAATCTAGTATCATAATAATACACTGTTCATTTTTGGATAGATAATACAAAGCAAGCAACATGAAATTGCAGCAGTGACCGGATGTAGAGATCACTTTTTTGGTTTCTATCTTTATAGCAAAGGATAATTTATTTTAATAATTGAAGCAGAAAATACATCAATGTATTTGAAAAACTCGAATATGGCCACTAAAAGCAATAGATAGGTGTCCTTATAATTTTAAATTGCCAGTAAAGAATTTAATTGAATTAATATTTTCAAAACGATGGTAACTAATAGTATATATCATCATAATGATGACATAAACATAAACAAGTATTCACAATACATGATATGTTTAAAATCGTAATTATATTTGTGTAACACAATCAATACAATTTCATATAATAACGGTAAATGATAGTTAAAATTTTTTCAGCTTGAAGACTCGAGCATAGAGGTCATCTATTAGCGTGCTACTCTCTTGTTCGAAAAAATAATGAATTTGATAAAATTTAAATATGAATAAACTGTTTGGAGAAAATCCATAAATGAGAGAATTGAAATACACAGTATTCAGGTTATTTATTTTTTTTTTTTTTAAAGAGCCGTATATAATTTGTAGTTTAAATTTTTTCGACCCTATTCAGAATTTGTTTGACATCGGTTCGACCGGAAAATCGATTATTCATATGAGAAATAGAAGAAACGTTTTTTCATTATATGGAGGTGTTTTTCAATATTTTATGCGTACACAGAATATATAAATTAAATTGTTTTCATCATATTTGTTATACATGTAAATGTTCTGAGAATTTTTGATAGGACACATTGTTATACAATTTTATAAGGCGTGATATTTAGATAAATTATGTTCGAAAACTTTGTAAAGTGTGTTATAATTATAGCCTATAGGTATACAATACATTTATAAAATATAAAATATTATGGAGATAAACCTCGAACAGTCGTACTAAAATTAATTTACAATTAGTAACCATAAATGAAAGTTAAGTAATTAAGTAGTTAATTTTTAATTAGTTAAGAATTTGTAATTTACTGGCAGACTTAGATTAAATTCTAGGAAAAATATTGTAAATAATAATATACTAAATAAATAATAAATATTAAAAAAAATTTCTAAAGTAAGATTTTATGTAATTTATATTTCAATCAAATTTTTACTTATTTAAAATACCTGAACTATATCAAATAATATATTGTATTATTGTGACTTGTAAATCATTGTGAATTTTACTATTTTAAATACATATAAATTTGATTAAATATCGTACATCGTGGTTTCAACTTTTAATAATTCAAATAAATTGACAAGAAACAAGATATCACAACTATTGATAATAAGACAACTATGATCAATGTTAATCTGAGGCTCTTAAGGTACGCAATTCTATATGTTTTTTAGGTATGTGTTTGGCCTATCCTCTATATACTATCTACGATTATAATAAGAATCGATGTGGTGTATTTTTAAAATAACTAATTAGAAAAATTATGTAGAATTAGTTTGCGAAAACAGTCGAAGTTTAATTCTGAAATGTTATCACTTATCATCATTTTTCATAATAATATTATAATATACATTGTGAATGGCGTATCATATTATTTTCATAATAATATCTAATGTGCCTATATAGTATACAACATGGCGCAAGTTTTCTCCGATTTGATTTTTAATCTCTATCGAATTTCTATATCAAATATAATGTTTAAGTTTGATGCGGCAACGTTGCGCTGATATTAGTTACCTCCTTGAATCGGACCTTGTCAATAGTCTCTCGTGTATATAAATTCGATATATATATATATATATATATATATATACGTCCTACGAATAACCACAGAATCTCTAGACGTCAGATATATGTTTAAATTAAATGAAAAATTACTGTAGAAACCAAATGGGTTTATAACCACCAAGAGTAGGTACACTAATTTATTGATATTTAACATAACTACGGTTATGTATAGCGATATACCCATATTATGTGTCTACTTGACGAGAAGTCTGACTAAACATTTTAGAACTATTCATATTTGATATTATATATATATATTCGACGTGATCAGAATTTTATTTGATATCAATATTGTCTCATATGAATAGGCCAAACAAAAAATGATTTATGAAATTCAAATGCAATAAGACACAATAATCCAAAATATACTTTTAGGGGTGTCTTGGGGTTAAACTTTTGAAAATATAATAAGAATGACTACGTTTTATGATATTACAGAAATGTATGTATGTGATACAATATTAGAAAGTCTGTTTTATGATGCATTTCAGGGGTGCAAAACCAACATTAAACAGAGTGACATGGTCTGTCAGTATTCAAAACTTGAAATGTTAGCAAAACTACATTATTAAATTATTTTTATAACCATTCATAATACTATTCAAAACAAAATATTAAGTTTTTTTTTTTTTTTGTGTACTCATTATATTTTAATTGATTATTGTAAAAAAAAAAGTTAACTAAAAAAAAAATACTAGAATATTTATTAAATAGCAGTGGACTTGATTAATATTGATGTGTTTTCTTTTTTGCATATAGGTATATAATTTTTTTAAGAATATTATTCTGCAAATAATAAGTAGTTATTGATAATTAATAAATAAAACAAACAAATAAATTAATATTCAATTCAAATTTGAATTATTAAATATTTCGAATTAAATTAACTAAAAATGTATTAAATGGTTAAATAATGTTGATTGGGTGATTGATGATTATTATTCATCATCGTATATATAAATTATTATTGTTTCGAATATTATGTAAGCTTTAATCAAAAACATCCATTTCTTTTTTTCTGAAAGTTTTAATTTATAAATAATGGGATTATGTATAATACTGAAAAATAAGTTCAAATAAATCAAAGACGCTTTCTCTACTAAACAAAGTTGTTTTACATAAATATAAGACAATAATAAGATTAACTATTTGGTTATCCACTAATAAAAAATGTTATTATATCGACTAAATAATTCGCATAAATAACGATAATAATTACCAAATCTCGTTATAAATACAATTAACCATTAGTTTATTTATATTAATTTCTTCGGTTAATTGAGTTTTATAATATAATAATTGATTAACAAAATACCACGATGAGTCAGTTATTCACATAAAATAGTTCTAACACATCAATTGGTATTTTATTGTGGTGAAGTCTGATGAGTCTGTGACGACTTTTTCGACAATGTTGCATTTCTACAGACCGTTGATAACACCAGAATGTGTTTATGAACTTTAAGTATTTTGAGACCAAAAACAAGTGAAGTGACAAAACAACGATGAACCTCATTGTTACCGTAATAAAATTCAAAAATTCGTTAATCTCGAAATTGGAAGAAAAACATAATTTCTATAAACTTGTAAATGCCTGATTTACACATTTATATTTTTTTTACTATGGTTTTAATTTTTCTGAGTTTACTGGTAGAAATAATGTAATTATATATTAACATTTGAACAAAACTTTTAATTTTTATTTTATAATCAGACAATATATGCATTATTTTTTTCTTATAAATAAAATATTAAACTATTATTTTTTTTTTTATAAAATGATTTAAAATCGTATTTACAGTCATAATTAATAATTTTATATTATACATCAAAGTTTCATTTGTATTCTATTGTACTCATTTTAAAAACACTCGAAATTGTATAAAGTAGGAACGTAAATAATCGATATGAATACAAAATCACATTTTCGGTTTCAATCATTATAATGATTTGTTTGCGTGTACTATTTATACATTTATGTATTAAGACTAACGCAGTTCTCCGTATAATACACAAACATATTATTATGATGTTGCACAACGATTGTGTAGACAACGCAGTGATTGATGGATGGTGCCCTAGTGAGAAAATACAATGACGGCAAAAACAGAAGTCCCATCTACCTCGTATCATTTATCAATAATTATATTTCTACACGCGCATACAGTGTTAAAAATTAATCCTATACGATAAGTAGGTACCTTGTTTTTTTATTTTTTATTTTAGAACTTATAGACTTAATAGCAATAATGATTGCATTGGTTATTTTCACTGGTCTTGTTAACCTTGTCAAGTTATCATATTTTTCCATGCTGGGAAACCGCGGTTTAATAATTATTAATTCTTTTAACGGATTAGATAGATATTTTTTTAATATTTTATAAATTAAAAGGGAAAATTTCATGATTTTTTCATTAGCTTTCTGATGTACAGAAAAACATAATTGTAAAAAGAAAATCCGGTCTTTTATAAAATATACATTAAAATAGTGATGGATTTATTTTACAATATTTGAATTTATATACGATATACAAAACATAAATTATGAAAAACTCACAAGAAAAAATCCGTTGTTAACAATTTTGGCTAAAGAAGAGAAAAAAACTGAGAACTGAATATTACATAACAGATCATAAATGTTAAGTATTTTTTTGGAATTATTTATAATGGTAGCATTATTATAATTTTTACTAATTAAAAATAAAATATAATTTAAACTTTGATCATGATGGATTTAAATAATTTATAACTTTATATTTACATCGACTAAATATATCATATATATATAAGAACACGAAACTTAAAAGCGATTTAAAAAAACATCAGTTTAAAATTTAAAATTAAAATTTCATTTTTATGGAGAATAAATAAATATTTTTAATCCAAAGCTCATTCATAGAATATACATAAACTTTTTTTGTTAAGATAACGACTGGGTTTCTAAAAGTTAAAATATTTAATTTATCAATAATTTGTAAGCTTTAAACTTATTTAAAATAATAATCGATCGGATCGAGTTTTATTAAGTTCATAACTTTGTTAATTTTTATTAACATTTAAAATTGATAGCATGTTAAATTAATGTTATTTATTAGGGAACTAATTTTTTTTTTATATTGACCTACTCGGTTGAAATTAGAATTGTTTATTTAATGAATAATACCACAAGCCACAAGCATGCTAACGGGGTTGAGGTACTTTTATAATTTAGAAAACTATAAAACAGTAAAAACTTTAGTAATAAAACTATTTATATAGATTTATTTATATTTTTATTTTGTTAAATTTTAACAACAACATATTTATATTATATTATATAACATAATATATTAATTATGTAAAAAGATTTAAGGTCGATAATGATTATTCTAAAATCAGCTAAATCTGTAATAACATTTGTACAAAATTGATGTTTCTATAAATGCTTGTGACTAAAAGCAATGATATAAAATATTTAAAATAAGAATTTCGAAATTAATTTTCCAACTTTTATCCAATGGAACGTAATTAACCAGCAATTCTGCAAATACTATTTTCTATGCATTCTCATTAAGTGATCGAAGTTAGAAATAGTACTATAAATAATTGTACCGACGGTTCCTAATGTTCCTATACGTATTATACTCATCATTTTTCTATTACTTAATTATAGTATTTTCAATTTGATACAATATAAAATTAGATCATTTAAGTTATGTACGTTTTACTGTATGGACTTAAAAACGTTAAAAATATATATACTTATTTTCGTATCATGTTATATAATTTTTGTATCTTCAATTATATTTATTAAATAATCAATATATATAGAGTGAATCGCCAAAAGTGCTGACATTTTTTTTCTTTAATGATTCAGCTATACAAAATATTTTTTTCAGAATCTTTAAACATAATAAACACTATATATTTTCATTTTTTTTTTTACTTTTTTTTAAAGTTAAGTTTAAATTTACTTTAGACTTCAAAAACTGCATTGTTAGTTAAAAAGTTTTTATACGTATTCTGAGAAAGTACTAGTTTTAACATAGACTTGCCAATTTTTTTAAAACTTATTACGAAAGTCAAAGATGTAATAAATAATAAGAACTATTTGGTAAATCTAGCCTAAAAGTATCTTTATAAATAATTCTTAAATATAAAATACTAAAACGACAAATAATATATATATATATATATATTTTTAAATAATTTTAATTAATTTTTACTTACAACAGATGCACCTTCAACGAGAATGGATTTGTCACCATGTTCCAACCAACCACCTCCCAGAATTCTGGTCGTGACATTTAGTTCATCCGGTTTAATACATTTTTTGAAATTATCATAGCAGTCGGCTAAAACAAACAAAACAATAAATTGTAAATACTAAAAATATGCTAAAATATGGTTGATAATTATTATTAAAAATTAGTATTTAAGTGAATATATGTCAAGTTGATACTTTGAAAATATAGATTGAAATTTTTGGCATACATAACCAAACTATCTTTGAATTCCATTATATCTTTTGACAAACGCTCACGTTAAAAAGAAGATAAACATCTAAGTTATTTATATTTAACAGAGTTTAGGACGGAGGAAATTCACGAGTAACCAAATTTAACATAGATGTATTTTTACGGGTAACGAAGTGTATAAGGATAACTATATAGTATAATATAGTTACAGACGAAATCAAACTTAGACAATTGTAATGATGTGTGAGATTGTGACTCACACATCATTGTATATTATATAACTATAAAACTCAAATAAATAAAATAACGGTCAAGTTGTCGCACGTAGATTAAAACCCCATAAACATCCTTTCACCACTGATGAAAGAAACAACTTATATTATATGATCACGAAGGGATTGACACATGATTTGTGGTAATGTGCCGCAAAGCATGTGACCCAATTTCGTGTGCTGTCAAGGATGGTCCAATGAGAGTCTCTGTCGCTTAGGAGAAAGCCTATTTCTTTAGAAAACGCGGAGACCTTTGATGGTGCCGCCTGCGACTCTGGCTTGCTTAAACAGCCATGAACAGTGCATGAGCACCAGCCAAGCTATCAAGTGTATGAGCACCGACCAAGCTATCAAGTGCAGGCGCACCAGACAAGCGAGCAAGAGCTTTTCCCAAGACCACCACACGCACAAGATTCTGCGAGCGACAGCTGGACTTCTTCTTTTTTATAAGTCAAATCAGAGTTGTTTTTTTTTATTTAAATTTAAGTTCTTCTTAAGTCGTTTCATTATTTCTGTTACCTTATATCTCTCTCCGAGGAACTTACAATAGGCATTCACTGCGGCGAATAAGGTAAGGTGCATGTCTATAAAATGTCTATTGTTAGTACAGGTTCTTTTACTATCTAATTTACGTAACGGTCCGCTTGATTACATTCTCGAATACAAGACTTCGAGAACCCTCCGAAGAACAGGAGGAAGGTATAATAACGCGAGAACAAGTATATTCAATAATTATTAACATCGGACTTACATCCAAGGCTTGTGTCCCTTGTGTTTGTCCGGCCACTTCTTTTTATCTATTTTAGCTTTATATTTATTTTATTTTATCATATTTTTCTCGTTATTACACAATATAACATCAAAACGCTTTTCAATGTCAACGGAATTTTATCAGACGCAATATCATAATATCGTATTTATTTATGTGCGTTAATTTAGTTCTTCATTATTGTGGTCAATGGAAGTTTATTGTTTGTGAGTGAAACGCTGTTCTCGAATTGTTGAACTTAAATCTCAACCATACATAGGCGTAAATAGTGTTTGAAGTTTGGGGGGAGGGGGCTGAAGTCAAAATCCATCCCAAAAACCTTAAAATATTTTAAACAATATTTACTGACAGACGATAGTCATTAACATTTAACGAGACAGAATTTAGCGAGGCTTCGCCCCTCTAGCCTCCCGCTATTTACGCCTATGCTGAATCATATGATCCGATTAAGTCCGAAGAATTTACAAGTCATCATATATTTTGCAAGTTAATAATTTATAATTTTAAATTTGTCTTTCTCCACTTTAACTCATTCTATTTGCACACATATATCATACTGTATTACTGTCTACGAATAGTTTTATGCAATATAAGTCGAGAATTATTCAATGTCATAAGTATTCATGCGGAAAACAATATGATGATTTTCGATAGAACGCAGGGAATAAATACAAAACAAAAACAAAAATAATAGTAGGTATACAATAACATAATATTACTGTATGTTTTCCCGTCAATTGAACGACGATGTTTTACAACATATATTATAGCTTATTTTTGTTATATTAGAGATACCGGCTAAATCATGGCCACACGAAGAGTTAAAATACGCCCGAAATACTGAGTATGCGTTTTCTATTGCAGTCAGCACATTACATGAATGGTTGTATTATAAATTTATAAGTATAAAATGTTCGAGTGAATTGTATGAAAACTATATCGACATACTTAACGAAACTATGCGTTTGTATGAAGATCAAAAAACGTTGTCTTAAACTGAAAAAAATGTTAGTAATTAACTCATAAATAAGAAATAGTAATACAATATAATCTAAACGAAGCATGGAATAACTTAAGATTCAATCTTAAACACTAATATTTAATTAAAATCTAAAACCATTGAACTCAAAAAAATCATCTACTACAAGTAATAATTATAATATATATTCATTTGTTTATTTAAACTAACTTTTTTCAATTCTCAATAAAACTTCTCAGTTTTTCCAAAAAACCTGGATAAGTTTGAACAATTTGAAAATTAACAGGTCACTTCTTAAATAACGCAAAACATTCTCAAGAATTTGAAAATATGATCTTTAAGTGTATTTAAAAATTTTAAAAATTCGAATTACTTATTAATTTATTACCAAAGAAAAAATTAGGTTAAACATGCATGGCATGAATCGCCAAGCTTAGTATAATATAATATTCGATATTTTACTGCGTAGAAAATAAAATATTAAATAGCAAAGGCTACGTTTACTATTAATTTAAATTTTTCTCGGAAAATATTTATTTATTTTTTATTAGAAATTTTGATCTCTATACATATATGGATATGGAATGGAATGTTCGTATCACGTATTAGCTATCGTGTCGTGTACAAATCATATTATTCCATACTAGAACTCTAATATTTATCCCGATAATCTTTGATGAGGGAAACGGGAAACGTTTATATTGTAGAATTCGTGTGTCTGTCCACCTTCCTAGGTTTGTGATTATTTATTTTCGATCAAATTATAAACTTATTGGAGAACCTTAAGTTTATTTCCTTATTGCGGAGACAAAAATTAATAATACGCACATTTATATCGATTACGGTCACACGGAATATGTAAATTGGAATAATATTATAATTATAAGTATATTCTTCACCAGGTGTACAAGATACGTACGTATATTTTTGTTATACTCGTAGTTACGATTACGATATTGAGCCTTGTTTATAAACATTTATTTGGTTAATAATAATTGAATAAACTGTCTCACAAAAATTATCATAGTTTTGAATCGGCTTTTAAACTACTAACATCCGTCACGAATCGACAAGTTTTATACAACAATATGCATATTAAAAATACGGTGGATTGGTGTGATCCACAGCAACAATATAATTATTAAAAGCATCAGCAACAACAGGCATGGGTCATTACGATAATTATAAAAAATGTCATAGAATTGAAAATTTTAAAATTGTTCGAAAACTGACAATATAGTATAATTGCAATGAATTACGGAAGTTTAAATTAATTTCACTGATAGACAGTAGTTTTTCGGCTTTGTTTTATCGAACTTCACGACCGTTTCGTTAAAAAGCTTATCGGGTTCTTTTTAGTTTCTCTTTCCGCGAATATTGTACATAGTATTTAAAACGTTAAAAGGAATCTTGAGAAAAAAACTGTACTCCTCATATTGTTCTAAAAGTAGAGCGCCACAATAACCAAAAATCTCATTTTTCCCGAAAAAATTATTGACCGAAATTGGCGACATGACAATTTTCATGTCATTGTAATGAGATTTATATTTTAAATGACGTGTCATCATTTATTTTAAAAATATATTATAAATTGTAAAATAAATAATTTATATATATATATTTTTTTTGACAATAGAATTAAATAACACAATATAATTACATTGAAGTTTAAAATTTACTCAGTGAATGAAACATTTTGAATTCATCCATTTAAAATGTATTTAAAATACTTAATTTAATTATAATAATATATATGTATAAACCATTCTTCTATTATGATGTATTTTTAGTTATTATGCAAATGATAAATTGTATACATTAATAATCAAGGCGATATTTGTATTATAATAATACTTGATTTAATCATAATTTCAGTTACTTTTTTTTTTGTTATCAAAAATAAAATAAAATTTACAATCATATATCTTTATTTAAAAATAATCTGAAAAGTGTTAACTACATGAAAATTATTGTGTTAATGAATGAATTACGACATGAATAATTTATTTAAAATTATAATAGCAATAACAATTAAAAACTAACACGGAAAAATTACATAATGTTTTACAAAAATAGAAATTAGAAAATAAATCACGTTAATAAATAAAAGTTGGCGGCCAAATTATTATCATGTAATAAATATTAGAAGAATGTTAAATAAAACGCACATAGATAATCAATAAAATATTTCATATTTTTACTTAAAGCTATTGTAAGCTTCAATGTATGTTTACAGGTCACATACCATTCATTTTAAAAGCACGTTTCACGATTGCAGATAATACATTTTTAAATTTTTGCTTCAAGACTTAATACCGATATATTAAACTCACCACAATAAAATCATATAGTTTTTAAACGTCCATATTTAATATTCGCCAATAATTGTGAACAAAGACGAGGAGCTTATACATGACGTGTCGAGTACCCCCAACTATATTTTTATGAAATATAAAATACAAATAAAACTCTACTTCTGAAAAACATTAGATCAGAAATGCTATTAGATGCTTATACTAGGTCTGTGATATTTTTACGATGGCGATATCATCATTGCTAGTTAGGCCGCTAAAAAATAGTAAATTTCTGTAAATACACAAAAAAATTTTCAATGAGTTTCAATAACAGAAAATATCACTTTAGTTAGTCTTTTATGAAATATTTCTTCAGCCTGCTAACTTTTGAAGATTTTAAACTAATTGTAATATTTTCAGCTCAGCCAACAGAGCACTAAAGTGACAATTGTCTACATTTTTCAAAAATTGTACAACCATATTCAACTGTTAAAGTGCATCGGAAACCGAAGTCGAGTAAGTATAACTGTAAACATATTATAATTTAAAAGTATATGGAATAATTGTATTGAGTATATTTGATCATATCCCCATTAATATTTTTTATTAACGTTTAATTAATAAATATAAACTTATGTTTAAGAAAAATTTCAGTTTAATAAAGAGTTACATGTGTTTGAAGTATATATATTTTAGTTTTATTAACATCCAAAATATAATAAACAAAAATGTTTGATTTTGTGTACTCAACTTAAATATTTGAAAATTCAATTGATATAAATATTTTAAAAGTTAAATTATTAATTTTCATTAAGGATTCATGCAGTTGTACAAGTTCTGAAGTTTACGAGGTACACGGCAGGTGGGTAAATATATAGAAGAATGTGGGAAAATACGCGGTGAAGCAACTTGTATAATAATATACTAAAAGTAGAAACATAAGATGTAATTTTATTCACTGAATATCAAATAGTTTGTTTTGGTCAATGATTCGATTAGACTTTAAAACATCGGTATTTTTTATCCATACAATGTGTTTGATATTATGATATGATTATAGTGTGCATATTATAGTTTTATTTTTGTTTCTCTCGATATTTCGTGTTTATCAAATAAATTGTAAAAGACAGTTAGTTAAAAATCATAGTCTAGCCAGGAGCAATCTTAGAAATATTTGTAAAACTGGAAGCGATATGGTTTGACGTTTATTTGGGGGCGAGTAAGTTGTGAACGGTTCGATCTTGACGTAAGTGAATACTTATTTAGAAAACCCTAAATCCTGCGTTCTGAAGTATAGCGAGGTCGTATTAAAAAGAATATCAAATTATTTAAAACAATATTATTATGTAAACCTTACGTAGTAGACGCTGCACGACGTGTCTCACTGGGAGTTGCTAAGAAATTGGTAGCGTCACGCACCTAGTGGTAGAGGTGGGTTTTGTTCCGTATTTCTATGGTTCATCGTATGTATACAGAACGATCGTGTTTATTTTAATATTAATTTTATTTTTTCAGAAACTTTTATTTACAATACATGACGTACTTTCGATTTTTAGACGGTTTCTTTGAACTTACTATGGTTTTGAATTCTTAAAATAATATTTTTTTTTTCAAAAAAAAAAAAAAAATTTATAATTTAATTGCAACGCGTAATGATGATACTATGGTATCGTACTTAGTAATTCTATAACGATGAACCACTCATTATTTCATAATAATAAAATATTATTTTTTTATTCTTTTATTAATGTTATTTTGACTATAAATTAAATTAAAGAATCGTCTTAATTAATATCTGCCATTAAATTTGTTCGATATCTGAAAAAGATTCAACACATACGTATAAGAGTTTTCAGATCACGTATAATTATCTGTCGGAGAGAATACAGTCTTTGTTGTTATAACATAGTTTTCAAAATTAAGAAAAACACAAAACCGGTAAATACCATTTCGGTATTACGATCATGTTAAGATAATCACTCTGTACAATACGTTTATAATTATTATATTCTATCAGGGAGGAAAAGAGCTCGACGACGGCGACAAGCAAAAAAAATAAAAATAAATACATTATGTGATTGGCAGCCGTCATGAAAAGGTACTATGCGGTGAATTTATGCCGCCGAGACGTCGGTCGTCACGCACGATTCCGTCGAAAAACGCCATCGTTATGCTGCCGCCAGAGTGTATAATAATAATCGTAATAGGTAGGTTGTAATATTATAGACGAATGAACGTGGCAGCGGGCGTTTTGACCTATTTCTCGGGTGGAAGGGCGGCTTTTCCGAAACGACTATCCGTCGCAAATATCATTCTATCACCAAAGTTATTATTGATGGACATAATATTATTCGAATTTTTCCACTTTAATGGGTTTTGTAATAAATTTTAACTTAACAGATTCTCATATTTTTCAACTATTTTCTATAATTAAAATGTTTTTAGGTTTTCTTTTTTATGAATGAAAATTTTTAACTTCATTTTTGAATTAGAATATTTTATTTTATAAAAATTGAAATTGAAATGAGTAATTAAACTAAATATTTAAAGATAAATTAAAAATTTACTATTACTACTAATGCAATTCTTTATATTAATTTATAGTCGGGCACATTGATAGTCAAATTCTCAATAAAATTTTATTGAGGTAGAAAAGAATTTGTCTTTTAATTTACGTACAAGCCACACGTATTCAATCTATACTAATATGTTTATGTTTTATGGGATTTAGCAATAAAAATTATTTGGGTTAGTGATTAAATGACGAACAAATTCATGAATACCGATTTCTTCAATTCTTCATTATGCATTAACTACCTACTAACTTTTATTATATTAAACCAAGAATAACAACTTCACTCAGTATTTTAATTGAGTGGTTTTATTTTTGCATATATTGTTTGAATCTCATATTCGCATTTCAATAACAATATTGTAAAGAGTTGTTTCAAAATAATATTAATAACAAAATTAAATTTAAGAATTTCTGTGTATGCATTAATATTTAATTGATTTTAAGGCACTTTTTATTTATATACTGATTACAGACACAGATACACACAAAAAAAAAAAAAAAAAATAACCTCACGAGGGAGAAAAAAGCAAATACTTATTATATAAGTTGGTGTTTTATCTTAAGATGTCATTGTTCTCCCCTCAACTTTAAATCGTTATGAGTTATGCTAAATCATATTTATGAATAATAAAATTGTGTTTGAAAAAAAACGATTATACCCTCATAAGCATTATCAAAACTTCTTCACAATTGCTTGCTGTTAGTTTTATTTTTTGCTTAGAAAAACTACCGAGAATATTGAAAATCCACCTCTTTGAATTAAGTACCAAAAAGAGATTTATTACATAAATTGGCGTTACGTGCGACGTTCGGCGCTTTTATTACTATTGATGTGGTATTTTCTGGCAGTTATAAGAAATCAAAATCAAAAATTGTTAATATAGTTTCTTCATTTCTACAATATTGTATTGATATACGTCTAAGTAATTATATATAATTAAAATTAAATATTTAAATATAGTATAATAAAATAATTTAAAATAGTTATAAGTCGTTAATATTAAATAAGATAAAATTATATGAACAATAGATAGCACACGTAAACACGCACAAACATAGAGGACATTAAACATTAGTTATAAAAAGGCCGATCACCGCCGGTGAAAAGACGTAAGTGTAAAAATTTTTTATAGTTAAAATTAAATATATGTTAAATAATTCGTGTATTGAAAAGTTATAATAAAGTTAATAAGTGTACTTGAGTAAAGAAAGTCTTATATTATTTTAATATATACTGGTCATCTTACTACATACCCAGAACCTTCACTACAGCATCAATAAATAAGTTGTTGTCAGGAAAAGAAAGGTAATAAAATGATTTGTAATTAATTTAAAGGCATATAATTGAATCTCGATATTTATATGTCTTTTTAAATTATTACAATATTCGGAAAAGTCTATAGTTGTGAGAGAAAAAATTTTGAGGGCAATATCAGTTTCATCGAATTTGACGAATTCAAAATGTTGATTTCATGTGTGGGCTCTTACCGATCGACGTGATTTGCATAACATTTTTTTTCTTAAAACATACGAGGAAAAAAATGATCGGTTGTATCAAGACGGCATCCAAATCTGTGACGGATCATCACATGCCCGCTCATTGTAGAGATTTCGTTTATTGTTGGCCACTTAACTCAACGAACCGTTATATATTGTACACGTACACGTAATGCGCATATGGTTTTGGGACAAACACGAGTTTAACGATGGAAATCTACGAAAGTCAAAGCTCGTCACTCTATTGAATCACGAATGTGGAAATGAATAATCGATGAGCACAGGTATTTACTTACATTAAGATGGTGGGGTCGGAAGGCTTACACGCAACGACCGAAGTGGCGGTTGGTAAACGAGCGAGTCAGACGGGATAAATTGGATAGATTAGTCCGTAGACCTTTGGAGTTACTGCACGAGTGTCCGATACGATCCATATAAACGACACGTAAAGAACAACAAATATTTGTTTTGCCATTACCGACAGCAGTTTTTTACAAGTATAATAACTATAACCACGGAATATTTTTTATTAATTTAGGGATATATAATTATTAATGATTTAACGATTTGAGATTTTTTGTAAGATATATTACCATAAATAATAAACAGTAAACTTACAATTCGATTTATCCTAAATATATGGAAATGCAATCGGGTTGTGATGATCTTTTTATCGTGGCTTGAAAACGATTTGAGGAAGTGAAACTAATTATTTCGACCGTTATTATTAGCTTAACATAATATATAATAATGCTCATAGTATTGGTAATAGCTGCATGTTTTGTTTGAAACAAATATCAGTGATCATAATATAAAGGTTCAATTTTAACTACATATTCTGTACGTATAGTTTAACGCTAAAATCCGTCAAATTTGAGCAAAGTATGATATTTTTTTTTAATTTAACAGAGAATGTCAGTAAATATATTATATTTAAATAAAAGCTATACAATTTTGAAATTCTAATGTAGTAGCTATTTTAACGGTCAAAAAGTTAGTCTGGAAATAACCAAAATCCATTATAAAAGGCTTATAAATCATCTCCATGGACATCTCAATCTTTGATAAACCCGATTGCGATGTCGATGTCTTCCAAATTTTACTAATATTCTTGAAAATTCACCTAGTGGAGAAACTATTTTCCTACAATGGGCCACAATATTCCAAATTCCAATACATGAAGCTTTGACAATTTTTTTAATGACATATTACTTTTATCGTACGTAATATTTTTTACAAATTGAAATATTTTTCTTAAAAAAAAAAAAGAAAAAAAATGTTTGAAACGACGAAGTCATAAATACTTTAAAGTAACGGAGTAAAAATTGTTACAAATAACGAGAACATCAAGGCTACAAATTGTTCGTAAACTATAATGCATCGTGCAGAATGTACTTTGTTAAAAAAAAAAATAAAATAAAGAAATACAAAACTGTCAAATGTTAATAAGAATTATGGGTTAAAAATTCGTTTAATATATTTGCTAAGTTTCTGATGGAGTCACTCCATTCAATAATTTAATTAATTCTTATAGTTGCACTCGCCATTTCGGCACCTTTAAATGCGCCAGGGTGCCACCAGTTACTTATATATAATTTTAATTAATTTAAATATTTTAGTTAAATACAAAAGTTTTTATATTATACTAAATTGTAATAAATATCAATTAGATTTATTGACACACGCTACGATAGAATAGTAATTAGCAATGAATAATATACTCGACGTACAACATGAAGCTATATATTCTTTTCCGATATCTATAAATCGTTATACATTGTTTTAATTAGTGAAACTCTTGGACGCTAAAATATCATTGTCCACTCAGTGACACACTAAATATATAAATTACCGGACAACGACGGACTGATTACCTGAACTATTGATCTTCGAATATAAAATTAATTTGTGTGTAGTGGTTATCCAATGCAAAAAAAGATGAATAAAGCATATTTAGATTTTGAAAAATGCCGTTGAACGTCGATGACATATAGTTTCAGCGTAAACCGATACACAGAATATGACTGTCATCATAAAATATAAGTCGACATTAGTCACATTTTCTCTTAAGTCACATTGTTTAATAATATAATATCCAATACACTACTTCCAATCAATCATTATAGATTACAAACGACTAAGTAAATTGATTGGTTGATTGTTTTATGAACTTTTGGATACTATGCAAGCATATAGACGACCTTTTTAATATATTATACGAAATATGTAAATATGTGTAAATAGAGTTCGATTAGATTTTTAATACAGTGAAACGATTTTTATTTTAAGATGAATAGCATTTACTTAGATATTGGAGTTTTTTTATTTTATAACTGTTGATGCTGCAGGTATAGAAATATTCAAATTTTAATAATACCTATGTACGTTTTTATCACACTTCAACTACCATTATTATCGGGAAAAATAATGTTTTAATATTTTCGTGGGTACTGTTAATTTTTGAAAACAAATCTCAACCAGAATATTAATGTAATTTCTGAAAATAGAAAAAGATAAAGTTCTAATACTTCGCTAAGTCAAATTAAAATCATTGATTTTATATACATATTAATAAGTTGATTATAAACATATAAGATTAAATTTTTTTAGTTATCTAGTTGTAATTTAAAAAATTTTATTCATAGGGACTTTATATTATTACGTGTATTGTGATTAACTATAGTTAATACACAATGCACTTTTCAAAATATTTAGATATATTTAATAATTAACCTGAGATATATTTTAATATATTTAAAACCACGAACCTTTACATATTATTTTACATGGGACATAGGTATATTGACTTATAAGTTACTATATCTAGTAGTATTATATATTTATATTAAATACTATTATAGCACAAATGTAATAAGTTTTAAATTAGAATTAGTTAAACCTACAGTATTACTAATAGCAATCTAATATTAATATAATACAGAACTATATAGACCATTAAGAAAATAATATTGATCGTCTCTACTTAAAATCATTTATTTGCATATGAAATAATTAATCGTTTATTCAAATTTAAGACATAATTTACAGTGAACTTCTCTATCTCGACACACACACACTCCAAACTTACTGTGCAACAGAACAACTTCAACAGTTTTTTTTCTTACTTTTTTGCATAAAACAAAAAAATACACAAATATTACAAAAAATATGTTTTTGTTCAACTGGTTCATAAACTGAATACATTTGAACTCGTTTTGTTTTCAACTGACTGAGTTCACAAACGTTTTATCAAAAGAAAATTGTAGTTGAAACATATTGAGAATTTATGATTATAAAAATAAATACAAATTATAACGCATACACAAAATCATAAAAATAATCAAAAACGTTTGTTTAAATGAAACATTTTAGAAATATAATATATTCGAAACAGATTGATGTTTTTTCTTTCATCTGTATATTTTTATTTTATTTTAGCTTTTTGATGATATATTTAGAATATTCATAATACAACTCATAGGTAAAGGTTTCATGTTCTAAAATCATGACAAAAAAATTACTACATTAATTGTGTGTATCGTACGATTTGACAGATATCATAAATAATAAAAACTGACCATCTGTCAAAATTTTTGTCTCACCTTAGCATTGGCTAAATAATACTAAAAATGTGTACTTGTTTTGATTCAAGTGATGAAATATATGTGTATGATGTTAAAAAATAAAATAATAATAATAACCACACTCTAAAAATATAGTAAATAGTAGTATACTTAAGTATTACATTATTCTGAACAATTATTAAAAACAAAGCAATCATAAAATTGTTTATTTACGAAAAATAAAAAATGTTTATATTATAAACGTGTTGAATGATAATCATTGTTAATTTTTTTTTTGCATAAAAAAATGTTTAATTAGAAACACATCTATAAACTCCAAATAGCTTATTTTTCCCATGAATTCAATGAAATGCTTTTTTGGGTATACTAATTCAAACCTATAGATTTTTATAATAAATATATAAGATAATGCACAGTGCAAAGTTAAAAATGTTTAACCAATTTACATTTAATATACAATTGTATAAGTCTCCTTAATAAGGAAAAATGATTTATGATAATTCCAATCCTAAAATATAAACAAAATTAAAACTTACATGTCATATTCCTCTACAGAATTTTCTCACCATACTTATTTAAAATATATATTTGTTAAAATTGTCATCAAAAATATTTATACTATCCTTATTCAAACCAAAAAAAAATCCTAGAATACGATTTTGTTTTGAATTGTTTATGCATTCAGAAATATATAGTAAAGCTTTTTTTGTAGATACATTTAAATATTGTAATTTGTTTATTCAAAGTAGGAACCGATTTAATTTGGTTTAAATCGCTTAAGTTAGTGATAGTTCTATAGAGTATTGATAAAAGTATTTTATTTATTTTTAATTGATTTGTATTTTACTTTGACGACTTTACCATTAGTGTAATATAAAATCATACATTATTGTAATTACATAACTATTAAGAGTATTTATTTATTTTAATAATTTATAAATAGTAGAGAATAATAAAATTAAAATTTTAATACTATGAATAAAATAAAATAATTTTTTTTTATACATAAAAAACACGTGTAAACATATGTTTACATAAACACATTAACTTTGTAAGCCTATGTTATCTTATTTTCGTTTTTATTTAATCAAATTTAATAAAGTTTAAAACTACAGGGTATATATTCTTAAAACCATGAAAACTCGTTTTAAATACCAGACTTTGTAACAGCTCACGTAATACATTAAAGTAGAATTTAAAGGTTGTGGTTAACATAGGTATGTATGTACGTTTTCACCCTATGTATAATGTTTTTGGTAAAATGTGTTTTGGAGATTTATCTATTTCTGTACTGTAATAATAATTAAAAAAATTCCTGAAGACATTGTTCACGATCATAGTTGTTCGGTAGCAGATGATAAAAAATAATGAGGTTAGGACGAAATTAATTTACTAATGTCTTAGACTATTGTATATTTAAAGTTCAGCACATCCACTTTATAGCCAAAACTTTTTTTTTATATACGTTCGATTTAATTAGATTAATGACAAAATAATAATGATGAAATTCAAAAGATATAATAACTGTATGCTTAATTGAATTTTAATAATTCATTTTTAATTTGAATTTTTCGTACCTTCGGTATTTTATACAATAATTTATTTTGTTTTTAAGTTCTAATGAGCAAATAATTACAATATTATAATATCGTATTAAAAAAAAATTTAACTTAAAACTATTGGTAACATATTCAAATCTTCTGATACTGTTAAGAAATATCTAAACCTTAAGGTAAAGTTTAATTAAACTTTAGAAACTTCATGAAGCCGAATCGAATTTTAATGTTAATATTTACAATAGAAATCTCCCAAACTACAACTTTTTGGAAGGCTGATTTTTTTTAATTTTCACCAAACATAATATTTACGTATATTTAAGCAGAGGCGGTGCAAGGATTTTTTTTCTAGGTAGAGCTAATGCTAAGCTAAGAATTATAAGATAGGGCCACAAAAAATGAGATTTAAACAAAAAATTATAAAATCTATATAAAAATATGTTATCTAAAAAATAATATTTCATAAATTCTCAAAAATTATATAATATAATATAGAAGTATATTAATCTAAATTACATACAGACTCTATAGTGAACAAAATTGAATTGCCATTATTTTCTGTTTATGAAAAATGAGAATATTATTATATCCAAAGTTAGCCCTGAAGTAGGGCCAGGCATTTTCAGGTAAGGTCATAGCCCTACTTCATGCATCAAGAAAAAATTGTTTAATTTATGGTTAACCAGGTATAACGGTTTTGTAAATTAGCTCAATATGATATGTACTATAAATAAATAATTAATTAATAAAAAAATTAATAAAATTAATTTTAAATGTGAAGGTGTTATTTGATGAAATACATTAAAACAACAGTATCTGTGATTATTTTTGTGTTTGGTTAATAATGTATTTGAATGAAAATAACAAAACAATCATTATTTAAAAATATAGTTTAAGGCATTAAATGCATTAATATAGATTAATATTATTTATGAGCTGAAAACTTAACTGTAAAACTATGTATATGAAATTTGATGAAAAAAATGTAAATAATATTACGGTATCAATATAGATATACATCATTTTAATAATTCAATGTAGATTCACAGTGTGTATTAATAATAAATATAATAGTGTTTAATTTTTCACTGTGACGCTCATTCTACTGTATAAACAGTGGATTAAGACAAACATCTATTTAATAAGATAAACAATGAATGAATAATAAAACCTTATAAATAAATAAAAATAAATTTTGTTTTAGTTATTATTGGTTGACTTAACTAGTTCAAGAACATTGTGTTATTATTTGCGGTTTTATTTTGAAAGTGATTTAGAAGCGATAAAGTTATTACCTACTTATTTAAATCGGGAAAAAGTACGACGTACTCTTTTTTAAAGTTTAATAAATCGTTCAAAATCAGATGTATAAGTATACTACACAAATATATGTAACGCATTACATTATACGGCTAGGCATATATAGCATATTGTTGAGAACATAAATATATAGATTACCAACGAATTAAGACTTTTGGAATGGCGGGTTTTAAAAAAACTCAAATATAACATTGTTATATACTCAAGAAAATATTAAGCTGAAGCCAACAATATTTATATGGTAAGCATGATGAATGTTTACTTACAATACATCCAGACTCGTCAATATTTATTTTTATATTCTCAGTCTGGAAAATACATTTTTGATCAAAACTTTAGACTAAGATAACAAATTAACGTTTGGTTTGTAATTAAAATTTTTTGATAACATTCTTCATATATAATCGATAAACACAGAAAAGTTTTATAATCTATCAATTCGCTATTGTTTTTAAGTATACGCTAAAAAAAGTTTAGAACTTTACAGGAAGAAGTTAAACAAATTGATTGGTTATTTAAATGTATATAAGTACTACAAAATATCATGTTTATACACAGTGTAGTATTATATATGTAAATATAATTCAGAGGGAATTCATTACGAATATTATATATATTTTTTAAAGTTTCTTGAATCTATTAAAAAAAGAAAAGAAAAAAGAGCTAAATAATACTTTAAAGTCATTGCAATTTAATCGTGAATAGTGAACGACAAAAATTATTATTACAAGATATACTCTAATGATAATAATGTAATTTTCAGTACAACACGACAATATTTTGTTTTTATTGAATTATAACTATAGTTTCCTTAGTAAAATGGTTATATATTAGTTAAAATCAATAATTCGCAGAGAGTTTCTGATACCTAAAAGTTTGATAGTTCAAGAGACAACGAAAGTACATTAAATGTTTTCATTTTTTTATTTATGTACCTACTATTACGAAACATAATCAACGGAAAACTCTAAGGAAACTCAATAACTTCATAATAATTAGGTCTCATATAGTAGATTATGTTTTATTAAATTATATTTGAGATTTCGATTATTCATTGTTGTAATCATAAACAATCTAATCATATTATACATAGATACCATGTACAACATCATGTTAAATTAAATTACCGATAGTAAAACTAATCTAAATAAAAATAATAACGATTGTATAAATTGATTGTAATCGCAGTGCAAAATATGGTAAATCAAAACGAATTGAAATAAAAAAATTCCGTAATTAACACATCACCAATTTTACTGTAAAACACCAACTTTGAGCACAATAAATTATATTATTTTATTTTTTTTATCTAATCTATAACGTTCACGTGTCTATAATATATCATGTCAAATATCGATTGATGTGATAATATACTGAGTTTGTGTCCCATTACATAGCATGACTAATTTAATAACATATATAAAAAATATGTATAAACGAGTATTATACATACCTACATAATTTTATTTATATAAATAACTTACGATTACACGCCATATACTTTTTTGAATATCGTATTATGTATATATACATGTAGAAATGGTTACAGAAAAATAAAACAACTCTAATCATTACCTTGAAGAATTCGAACTTTTTTTAAAAGATCTATTTTGTATTATTTGAAATCATCATAAAATTAAATTTTTATATTTTTACTTTTTAAATATCAATACTAGAATATTTTTTAGTATAATTAATAATAATGATTTAATATTATAACAACGTTATATAGGGTGTCTATATAGGTACTCCATTCATCGAAGTATTAAATATTTATCTAACTATAGCTAATTAACAACTCGTTCAATAGTCAATTTCTATGCATAACATTTTTTTTAAAATTATTCTGTTCAGAAGAAGTAGTTAACTTAAAATTTGATAATGAATAACTATTTTTAAACACGTTAATAATTTATCGATTTAATAAATGTTTACTCTTAAAATAATCATTTTATGTAGGTACATAAAAAACTATATTTTATTAAATTGCAATAACCTTTAAATAGATGTGCGTATATTCTTCAAACGGTTTAATTGCAATTCACTAAACGGAGAAAAAATAATTTCCCAAAAATTTGTTTAAAACTATTATACGCGTTAACTACAAAAATAACGAATCTTTTTAAAACGAATGGTGGCAGTAATACGTTATTAGAATATTATGATTGACGTGCAATTACCAAAACTGAAAAATTCAGTAATCGAATTCCACAATCTTTACTTGATCCGGAAAACTTTGTAATCAGTCATAGTTATTATACAGTTTCAAAAATTGATCGATGAGCAACATTGAGTTTTTTAGTGAATCATAGTAATACATTTCCAATACAAAGTATATAAACAACATTGCTATAGTTTTATTAAAATATTACATCATCCGTTCTGGTATTAAATCGTAATAGGTTTTTAATATAAAACACATTTGACAGTCGGTGTAAACTATAGTAGAGATCAATTCAATGTTATTGAAAATAAACGAGAAGTTAGAAGTATTTGAAAGTATTTATTATTTATCCTAAATTCCATTCGAATAATTACAGTTTTCAAGTAACAGTAAGGCATTTCGTATTTTATTTTCATTTTTTTATTTCTTTGATGGCATTTTGCTGAATCAGAGACAAAGTATTTCTATAATATATTAAAATTACGTCAATAAAATGAAGTTTCAGAGATATTATTTCTTTGGTATGGTATTTCTTCACCCGGAGTCATCATTCCTCTGTTCGATTTCAATTCGTTGTAAATCGCAATTCTACTCGCGTAAGCGTTTCGATTTAATTATAAAATAATGGTTGATGACATCCGGATGAGAGTGAAAATAGAAACAAACAACATAATAAAATGTATATATATATAATATGGCAAGTCATAATAATACGCGATCTAGAACAAGGGATAAATAAACGGTAAAAGTTTTTTTTCTTGATGAATATTTAATGAACATTTTTAAAAAATCGATAAAATATTATCAATAAAATGCATAAGGTGATTTCAAAAAGAAAAAAAAATAATCTTCAAATCGATTTATTCAGTACTTCATAGATTTAGTGTGCATAGTTAATTTTTAATACACATATCACAATAATGTTATATATGCTGATAATTAAATATTCCATATTTTAAATCATAACATTTCGAAATGAAGAGGTGATGTACTAATATGACCCTTTTTACAACTAAATTTGGTGAATGCAACTCAATTAGGTCATGCATCATATTCATACATGTATGATTCTAGGCTGCTTCATATCCTGATATAGGCAATATAGCAAAACTTATTAAAGATAATTATAGTAATGAGATTATATTTATTCGTAAAAACTAACAAGTTCAATCAAATTCAAAAGAAAACATCAGCACATATGACATTTAAATTACGGAAAATAAAATTATTGATTGTGATAATTCATACTACATACATATTATTTTACTAAAAGTTGGTGCAGATAATTAATTTAAATAATCCCCTAGACTACTCGACTTTTTGTTAAATCTCAGTTAAAACAAATCGAAGAAAAATATTACTATTTAACAACATTATCGACTGAAAAAATCTAATTTGTATATCAAGTTTAGTTTTCTAAAAGACAAAGACTCAAGTAATACTCAATAACATAGTTAGGTATTTAATGAAGAAAATAGAAAAGATAATTATTATTTTTATTTAACAAATAGTATGAACAAGTATAAAAATGTCATGTTCGTCAAAAGTAGCTGTGAGTTATCACAAAAACAATCAAGATATAAATAATATAGTCATTGTAAATAAAATTTTAAAAATTAAAAATTATATATTATAATGATGCATTTTTTCACTTTTGAAAATTTTGCTTTGCAACAACAATTTCAAAAGATTCCGAATAATGATCGAGAACACTTAAATAGATTATCTTGTATATGCATGTTTTATTGTATCGAATGATTTTTGTGGAAAACTGTAAAAAGTAAAACGTCGAGACCGCCAGCCGTGCGCGGAGGTTCACACAGATAGTGCGCCAATCGTTGAAAAATGTGATGATAAAAATAAAAAGGGGGAGCGCGCACGGGCAGGTGAAAACGTTGTGGCAACGGTAGTGGCTTCGGCTTAGGCGAATGTGCGACAGGCGCGCAACAGTGTTCAAAAGCTCTGCGCGACGACCACAACCCGCAGCGTTGTACGCGCCCGGTTAAGTTGCCCATCATTTTCCCCCGTAGGAAATTTCGTTTACGGATTTTTGTTTCAAAATCTTTCGTTTTTTTCTCTTCCTTTTGAAAACCCGCAAAACTCCGTCGATACAAAATTGTGCATCGTATATTGTGTTTTCTTCCACATTTGTGTCGTTGCTCACTTGCTTCCGTAATATTTTTTCGTGCGCACTCAAATAGTAGTCGACCTACTACATGTAATTTGTCATCACGCGTCAAAGATAGAATAGATCACCAAGTACGTGACCTACCTTCACGTGCACGCCATGGACTTGTTTTGAATCGTACAAAATAAATAAATAAAATTTTTTTTCTCAATTACCTCACAACGAACAGCGTTTGACCGGAAAAATTACAGAAGCTGATTGATTGTTCCACAGAAGAGAACGTAATTCGTAAGTATACTCGTATAGTAAATATAAATAATTTTGTTTCAATAGTTTTTGACATATCAGTGTGTCATTTTTCATTATTAAAATCATGCAATATAAAAATAAGAGTTTAAGAGTTTAAGAGTTTTTAGCATAACATTGCAGGTTAATATTTTTATCTTTTTGACTGGATATTGTATATAATTAAATGATGTGATAAAAATTATGGATCATAATTCAACTATGCGCTCTTATAATAGTGTTACAAATAGTTTTAATAACATTTCTCCTGGACATAGTTTAGTAATATAATTTATAGTGACTATATGACTTTATAGCAATGAAATGTCTTTTGAAGTAAGTACCCATAAAATTAGAAATAACCATAAATTAAAATTAAAAATTAACACTACGCCAACCGTTATAAATATTACACAAAAATATTATTTTTATAAAATATAAAGTTTTTTTTTTTTGATGATGGATGGATTATAATCTAAAAAAATAATAAAAATTCAAGATCACATATTATATTATAATAGTACATAATACTGTTAAGCAACATTTAAACAAGTTACTGGTTTTGAAAGTATTAATTTTTTTTTAAATACATAATTCACTTAAAAATCAATAAGGCTTTTAGATTTTGAGTAGATTGATAACAATATAATTTTACAATAATATTTGGGTGTTTATTTTAATACGTAATATGATGTAGTAAAGAAACTACGGTTTTAAACACTAAGAGTAGAAGTTTGATTTATAGTTGGTTCATTTGAGAAGTTAAAATTGATAATTTCCAGTACTTTTAAAAATAATAATAAGAAATCAAATACAGCTGTTTACTACTTTTACAGTGTCGGGTAATATTTCCTGATTTCTAAAATTTCTAAAAATACAATACATGATTATTATTTAATTGTTCCATACTATTAAGAGTTCACATTATTTTGGAAAAAAATCATTCCGAGAATACGTAGGTTGTTACGTGATAATTGTATTCCCGTATATTATTTCATTATTTCGAAATAAAATTTCTTGCAAATAACAATCTAGTTTTTAGTAAATATTTTTCCAATTTATGAAGCCAAATTTTGATAATGCAATATTTTAATGTATGAAATTTATTGATTGCGGACTTTTTTCACACTCAAATATGGGGTCAATTTGAAATTTATCACCTTTTATTTATTTATTAAAATCTGTTAATTAAAGCAGTTTACTAGCAGTACCTAAGAATCAATCAGCTTAATATGTATTTATTACAGTAAAAAGTATAAATATTGTATAATAAACAGTATTTCATATTGTGTATTTTATTTACATCAATGTATGTTTTCATGCATAAAATAAAGATATTTTATTGAACGACTTTTTTATCTTATTACAACGTAATAAAATAATTACCGTAGATACCAAATGTTGCATATAAAATTCAACTTTTTTGAAAATTAGTAAAATATAGTGAAAATTTACTAATTATTTTACAGATGAGAATTTTAAGATGTACAGTTTTTACACCTAACCATTGAAAAAATTATTAGAAGGTTCCTTATAGGTAATTAGTACAGTAATACGAAAACCAAAAAATCTAAAAATTATATTAATTAATTTTTTTTTAAGACATTTTAAGATAAACTCGTACAATATAAGATATTTAAAGAAAAATATCGACTTTAGTTATTTTGTTAAAATTTAAAAACATTACTGGAGGGTATTCTGCAAAAATTAATTCAAACTACAGTAATTACTGATAGTATAATAAATTATTTTAATAGCTATATACTTAGTAGTATAGGCTTTGGCATAAAGCTCAGAATAATTTTTCATAAACAATAATTTAATTTGAATTTAAATTTACTTATATATAGTGATTCCTCAATGACAAAGTTAATTCGACACATACTGTACAAAAATTACCTATTTGTTTTTATTTATTTATCTTTTTAATTTAAATTTAAGTTTTTAAGCTTTCTAAATTAATCTCTTTAAAAAAAAAAATAATAATTTAATTATGCATAATTATATTAACATAGATTATATTGAACTTGATAAGATTTTTGTTATTTTGATGTACAAGCTTATAAACAATTTAAGATGAATAGTCGAATTTGTAGTTTTACAATTATTTGAAGCTTAGTCAAGATATGTTATATATTTTTAAGAGGATTTATATAAAGATATGACTTTTCCTTATCTTTTGAAAGTTATAAGCTTAATCTTAATATGCCATATACTCATTTTTTGTGAGTACAAGAATAAAGATACTCGAACTACCTAAACTTAATAATTTTAGAAATAATAACTTTTCATATTTAGTTGATAATTGTGTGTATACAATGTCATTGTATAAGAACAACTATGTGTTTATTAATAACTATGCAAAATTAAACTTAATTTAATAAGTGAAATAAGATTTTAGCAATTGATGTGTTGAACTAAATTCCATCTTTCGTAAAGTAAAAGTGCTTATAAATAATACAAAAAAAAAATTTTAATTATTGAAAAATTGTAAATATTATTTATAATATGTATGCAAAATATGCATACATGTTTGATAAATGCAATTGTTAAGAACAAATATGATAAGAAAAACGTATAATATAACGTTTTGTCAATAGTCCATAAAATAATTGGATTTCTATGCGCTAGATATAGCGATAACGTCATTGTCAATTACTTAGGTCTTTAAAATATGTCGAGATTGAAAGTTTACAATATAGATTTAATGCATAAATTATAAATATAGATGATTATCCTGAAGTTTGTTTCGATTTTACATAGGAAAAGACAAGTAAACTGTATACGCAATCAAGAAGAACACGGACACGCGATAATAAAGGTGTCTACTCGTTCCATGTATATAATATATTGCTCAAACGCGTTTTCACATAAAATCGTCGAAAAATGAACATTTTATTTTAAAATAATTTTGACAAACAACTGAAGTATAATATCTTAAGATCCGCAGTTTTTTGTTAGCTAACGCACGCGTGAGTGTCTATTCGATTTAATTTTACATTATCTTTTGGCACGAGTTTGTTTTTTTATAGATTAATTAATTTTTTTTTTTTTACAAAAATGGCCTATTTTTAACGAAAAATGTATCTGCAAGAAACGATTTGTGTACAAAAATATAATCTAAGCCCTGATTAAATTTTAATTAACGTAAAAAATACTCATTGAAGTGTACTTAAGGGAGTTTTGTTGTCTTCTATAATTCTTTTATTGTTTAGTCTTTTTAAAGTCATTCCTTGCGAAAACTTTATACATATTATCCTCTCCTTCACATTTCCGCATATTTATTTATGAACGGATTCGACCCTTATTATAGAGTATGGACATGGTATTGCAAATAATAAAATTACGAATGAAGGAGATTAAGAGAAAACGTGAGATAAAATTAATTGCTATGAGGTTTTTGGTAGGAAACGGTGAGACTTTACCGGCGGACACCGTCAAAGGGTTTGTTGCGAAAAGTTTAGTCAAAATTCTAACACATACAATATACAAATAGATATGTAAATCGCCATGCATCGGTGCGTTCGTTCTAAGCATAAACTCGTTATCCAAGAATCTTCAATGCGAGGGAAACGCATAAAAACCGAAACCGTAAGGGTATAGAAATAAAAATGCGTATGGAAATAATATTATAATTTATAATAACACAATGGACTGTATTCGTTGGCCTAGTTTTCGAGTGTGGCAAATATCGTCCCCGGGTACAATAAACAGCGTATTATATCGGTAAAGGGTTGATAGACGTGCACAAACACGAATTTTATGTATGTAAGAGATAATATAAAAATTGTCTATGACACAACGACAATAAATATAAATATTAAATATATATATATAATATAGTGTGAGTTGTGAATAGAGGATTTGGCGTAAATCGGAATTTTACGGATAATCCGAAACTTTGAAAGTTCAATTTTTTATTTACCGAATCGCTTGATATGATTGCTATTTTTATATCGTTTACTGATTATGTATCATAATTATATTGTATAATAAATTTAAAAAGTTAATAATACTCACAAAGTTCAGAAAATCTGATAACACACGAATCCAGACATTTGGGAATCAAATAAATACATACTTAAATGGGTTAGAAAAGTTTAATGTTAATTATGGTGTATGTCGGACACTCTCGAACGTGTAAAAACGTATGAGATAGTTTTAACAAACATACATTTTTTTTTTTTACAATGTTTTATATTAAAATATATATTGTTTTTTATATATTTATGAAGCAAAATAATTTGAATATAAATTGCTGATGAGCTATTGCTAACACCTACGATGTTCATCACCGCGTGCCTAGAGGAAGATCTTCTCAAAATCAAGCGATTGGTTTGTGCAATCAAATAGTTAGGTCGATCGATACACACGCGTCGCATTGTCCGACAAACTTTTGCTATTATTCGCCGACTGGTCCACACCATCACGAAGGCACGTGTAGTCAGATTGAAAAATCCTGATGCTATCCGAAATCATGATTTGTGCCCACCCATACTTATTTGTAATTATATTGTAGTGAATAATAATCGAACGAATGAAGAAATGGCGATTGTAAACGTCGACGGACAACCTATTCGGAGATAAACTTCACTAGTATTAGTTAGATGATTACAACACATTGCATCGTTAAAGTTGTACGCAGCAATATTCATATAATTCAATAACCTTCTGTAATGCGGGTTGTGTTAATTTATGATTAATATTAACATTACGCCGATAAACAACGGAAAACTATTATCTGAATAGCGAACAAATACAACCACTGCTACTATTATTACTACTACTATAACTACTACTACCACCACCACCACCACCACCGCCACCACCACCACCACCACCACTACTACTACTACTACTACTACTACTACTACTACTTATAATAATGATAATAATAATTAATAACACAAATGATTAATGGAGAAATAGATTGTATGTTTTTTCATTATCAAATGCTTCAATTTAAAGAGATCTTTTTATGCGAATGTCCATTTAATGTCCTTGTTGGAAAATAAATACTCTCTCGGTAATCCCAAAGAATATTAAAGAAACGCTTACTGCAATAAAATAATATTAGCTTTCATTGTGACATATTTTCTGAAAGCTATTTAACAAATACACTTAATATACCTGCGCAATTTTTTTTAATCAATCACAGCAAAATTTCTATAAGCAAATAATAGTGATAACGTTTTTTAAACATGGAGTTTCATTGTGTTACATACTTTTTCTTTTTTAGTCTATAATGTAAAAGCAATTAGCTAGACTATTATTAACATAACATATTTTTAAATGCTTATAATAATACAGCTTAGATATTATTATAATCATTATTTATTTATTTATTATTATTATTATTTTTTTTTTTTAAATAAATCTTACTTACCTATAACAGTATTAAATTAAGTACTATAAATATTACTACAAGATTGTTGTCAGTCGACGGTTTATCTTATCAAGCCTTTCTGTTAATTTTTCATAAATTTCTATTTAAGTTAATTGTACAATATACATATATTTAGGTTGTTTAATTTAAAATAAACATAAAAAAAAAAAAAAACGAATAAAAATATATTAAGTACTATACTACTACGCAATAATTAACGAACAATTTTTCTATTGTAATTTATTCTTCATAATGTATACGATGGGCATTAAAATAATCTAAATGTTTATTTTACGCTTAGAATAATAAATAACAACAATGAACCTTAAATAACTGGTTAATTTTATATTTAAAATTTTTTAAAAAAATCTTATAAAAAAGATATTATTTTAAAAGAACTTTTATTTACCTTGGTATTATATTATAATGAAAGAAAAATATTTTGGTCAAGGGTCCGGCACGCCAATGTTTCTAAATATGGTAATTTTTCTTTTTTAAGAATAATGAATTAATGCGTTTTCATGGAAAAAAAAAATAATAATAAGAAGAAGAAAAAGAAGAAAAATATGTTATAATTTAAAGTTATTTGTTTAGGTTGTTCTATTAAAGAGAAAATATCATTAATAAAAACGATATTATATATTGTGGCCATCCGAAGAATATAAAAATCTAAGTGAATATACATATCTTTGGAATACCGAAATATAATTAATTGGAATGTTCAGGATTATCTAGTAATAGTATTTGGTGCTAATATAAGTATTAGTGTATTTTTCATTTATTATTAATTAAAACCATAATGTATCAAGCTTATATTGATTAAATTATTATTTAAACAGTTTTTTTTAGTATATATAAATTTTTATAGAATTATTCAGGTGTGATGTATCAAGATTAATTCGCCTTTAGCCTAATTTAGGCAATTTAATTTCAACAGTATGTTACGTCACTTTTGTCATTTAAATCTAATTTACTATTAGTAGGTTGTAGGTATTATTGTTGTATATTTTGATCGATGCTTTCAAGTAAGAATTGTTTATTTCAAAGGCGTGACTTATAAGAAAACGTGCATTGAATAGGTAGTTTTAGGGCGTATGCTGCATATAATATTTACAGAGTGCCTATTATTAAACAGAATTATTTTAACAAAAACAAAACTTTTATTTTAGTTGTTTTTGCCTTCATTTATTAATTTTCAGAAGAATCAAACTACTGTTAGAAATATACGAAAAAAGAAATGAATTTTTTTTTTTTTGAAAAACAACAATGTATAGGTAAATATATACAAATATATATTTACATTTCATACTAGCTGTTATGCATATTATGTATTTAATTAATAAGGGTTTTAATGTTTTGTATTTCGTAAAGATTTCGAACAAAATTAAATGTTAAGTATCATTTAATATAATGATCTATATTTGGGTCATATAAATACACTTATAACAACGTTATTTTTTGTAAAATTGTTATTAAACAAAACAAAAATTTACAAATTGTATTCATAAATTGAATGTATTTTTTTGTATTTTATTAAATTTATTCAAAATTCAAGATTTTAATTCAAAACGGTACGATGTAATTGTAACTTAATATTTATTCTCTAAATTGTTATTTAGCGATGATATAAATAAGTATTATAAATTATAACTTAGAATATATAGTTAGTCAATAACTATAACTTATTTTAAAACAACGAATTTCTACGTTATAAAAATAATAATAAATAAAAAAGTTTTAATTCGGTTGTGAAAATAGGTTCAACTAATTTTGAATTGAAAAGTCTCTATTTGTTTATCAAAGATTCATACTTAATTCAAATTTCTAATAAAACATTTTTATAAATATTTATAATTATTTATCAAAATGAAAGTTACGAATATGTTAATTCAATATTTTATGAATTAAATGATAAAATGTGTTTCCATTTTTTCAGCAAATGTGGGCCGTGGCCATGTCAATATAACTAAATAATCTTACTATTGTAACGATTAAAAAAAAAAAAAAATGATCTGTGAAAAAATTAACTTATGTATATGTGCCAACTATTTAAAGCTATAGGATGTCTTAGACGATGCTCAACAAAATTAACTGAGATTGGTTAAGCAACTATAGTAATTACTCAACGCCAGTGCAATTGTAAATATGGCTGAGTCATTTATCTTTAAGCTGACTTAATCTGTCCCCGTTAAAGCATACAAATACAACGCGTAGCCCATCTAGAAACGATATTGTCAACTCTAGTTCTGTAGACAAACTTCCAAATGAAATGTAATTTACTTTAATCTAAAATTGTATTATAAAGACACTCTGTTGATTCGACCAGTTCGCGTGAAACACAATATAGTATACTCAATACAAGAAACGTATTTTTGGAAGTTTTAATAACGGTTTAGAGTTTTTAATGGGGGAAATAATCAATAAATCGACGACGGAAACGATGAAACGAGTCGTAATAAACACCACATCGTTAACATACGCATTACAACACCATTACGATCCGCACATCCTAACACTGAATATCGGTGAATATCTTTGAGATTTTTATATACTAGGAATAGGATTTGTAAGTTATACGCCCGTTTGGATTATTTCAAAAATGTCCATTTTCTTGTTTCGCAACTATTTAGAAAAACACCCATACAGTAGTGGGTATATGATGGTTCGTCACGTCTTATTGGGCTATGTTTCGGCGATGGCGGCGGGCGTTGTTTTAATAATATATATAAGATTTTAAAGCCCTATCCCTCTTCCACCACACCCTTTTCACATAATATGACGACGATACGAGCACGTCACGATGGTATACGAACCGTAACATCTCAAACCAGTGTGGTGGAGGGTGGAAGGATTTACCGCAGTTTATGATTTAGCTTCCTTTTAAACCGTAAATATTCTTCGTATACTTATGCGTACGTTAATATTCGTCAAAATGAGTAAACATCTCGCATGTATCTTAGAAAATGTTTTAATAACATTAATATAGTTCACTATTTCATGGCTGGTGTAAAACCGGTGCACCGTAATTGCATACGCATTGTTGCTATTTTATATACGAGTAATATCACCTTAAATTCGCATAAAACATATATATATATACATGTATATATGTGCGCATAATATTCATTATTATATTAATTTATTTATTATTTAAATACATGTTAGTAAAGTTAATATAATATAATATTATATATCATGTAATACTGGAAATGGCCTAAACAACCGTAATCTAAAAGTAATACATCCGGGTTAGACTTTATTTTAACGGTACAACCTAATTTTTTTACAAAATTCAAACTATTATTTTACCTTAAAAGTAGATAAGTTTTCAACATTTTTTTTATGCCGAATTCAAGTCCAAATCGTCCAGGAGTTTAGCTATACGTTTATAGATTAGTTAATCGCGTTTTCCTTTTATATATACTTAGAAAAGTCTAAGTAATAATTACTATAGAAAACTATTAATTTATCAATGTCAATTGTGTACAATTTTTCTTAATTTTCCTCAACACTTGACGTTTAGACGAATAAACGAAGGCCAAATACCCGTATTTGTCGAGAAAAGTATCCGTCTCAAAACATAACCGGATGTCGACACACGTCTTGACAATTATATATATAGATATGAATGTAAACGCCTGAGAATTGAGTCATTAAAATTTTACATTTATATCAAGTAGATCCAATGATTGGACCGAAGATACATAAAATTATTCAAAACCAGAAAACGATCTTTACTCATAAAGAATTATATTTTTAATGAAATTAAAAATAAAAACAAAACTAATAATTATTAAACTTATTTTATATTGTTTATCTATTGAAAAAAAAAAATAACTATAAAGGTACTAAAATGAATAAATGTTATTAATTTGTATATTATTGTGTGATACATTTGTGGCCCAATACTTGGATAATAAAATGTGATCCAATTATTGACTTTCCATATATGTGTATATATTATATACAGTAGCTTTATGTGCGGTTAAAATATATAGCTTTGTTGTGGGGAAGAAGGTTAGTAGACAAGATTTACATAGGCTAAATTCCTATAATAAATATCTATAAATGTAAGACGCGTATGTCCACACGTGTATACGGCGGATTTATACGTATCTTGAGGAAGACAATATGGCTAAGCTGGGTAGACGCGACAAACAATTACAACACATACAATATTTTTGTTTACAATGCTTTAGTGGACTGTATACCCGAATACATATAATTATAACAACGAATAATATAATATCAATACAAACAATTCTTATGAGGTCGACCTACTAATTATATACAATTACAAAAGAAGTTAGGTAATAAATATATATATATAAAATATGTCTGACCTGGTCACCAACAGGAAAGAACCATCGCAATATAATCAATTTAAAGCACTGTTTTGTTGATCGATTCACATATGAAAAATAATAATAATAATCATGTACGCCCGAATGCGGTCAGGTTACACACCGAGTGTAATAATATAATACCGAACCGTAAGAAATTCAACCGACTATCGGAACTCGCGTTGGCAGTATAATATTAAGCTTTAAGTACACCCGTGTGTACGTGAATAATAATAAAATCCGAGCGCCAAAAAAATAATGCGTACTGTGTGGCGTGTGCGAAAAACTGCAAGACAAAGAAAGAAAAGACCGCATCGCTCCGACCATTAACAACAATGGTAGACGGAATCACCGATGACCCGCGGGTGTGTTGGAATATAAAGGCAGACGGGTGGCGGCGGCACTAGACAGATGCCGATACCACGGTTACATTATAATTAAATGATAACTAGTATCAAACAATAAATAATAATATTCAGTCTGTAAGAATATGATACGTATGTAATGTATTATAAAAACACAAAACAAACATATCTCGCTTCGACTTAAATAAAATATTACTAAATTCATTACGCAAATTGAAGGTGGTATCATCTCTAAGGTGACAGTATTACCTATATATATATATATATGTGTGTGTGTGTGTGTGTGTATATATATACACACACACACACACGACTGTGTTAGATGTACAAAGCTCCGCAGCGTACACACACCTATACAAGATGCCTTCTCCTCCGAGATACAATAGCACATTACACGTGCGGTAACGTGTCGAGTATACATATAAAAACACACATTATAGTGCTGATGTCGGTCAATTTCGGTCCCTTCGAGATGAACAGAAATTATTTTTGAACTACTCAGGGTGGCTTTCGGCCACGAGTTACGGATTGGGAAGGTGGCGAAACGGTGAGCATTCGTTTTTACGCGACTAAATCAATCAACCTGAGAACATTGAGGGGGGGCGTATATACGCGTGTAATGCATATATACAGGGCGCACGCATTACCGTGTGGATTAACCGATTTCTCTTGCAGCTTGTACACAGTAAAACGAACGGTAAGTAAAACGTCTCACTTGTATATACATATGAGTGTAGAGATAGATCGAATGAAGGAAGAAGTTTTGAAACGGACACGTACAGTCGTATATTACGCGAGCGTCACTCTCGACTATATACAAACACGTCCACAGAATCGTACTGAAATTTTGTTTATTGTCTTCCATTACCCATAAGATGCTTAAAAATAGTTTTCTCGGTAAATAATGCATTTTCACAACATAATTGTGTAGGGCTGATGAAAATAAAAATGGCTATGTCGGCGCAATACGATTAGATGCAATCTCAAAACACGTGGCATATTGAACCTCGAGGTTTAAAATATGTACCTGATATTATTTTAATTTTCTCCTTTATAACCACATATTAGGGTGTCACTAGAAATTCAACTTTAATATAATCAATGCGACAACAAATAATATTTTTTCACATGATGCCATTCTTACATTCGTTGAAATTTGAGGTATTTAAAATAATTTTTTATGGTAGTTTAATGTGTTGTTATAGTAATTTATAAATATATTAAACTATGTTACAGACTATTGTTAATTTGTTTGGACAAGGAAATCTTTGCTGATGATTTTCGATTACTTTCAGATGTTGCTTCTGGTCTACGTGTTTTGTCAATACAGAATTATAATTTTTTATAAGAGCAATACACGTTTCTGCGGTATCATTGACTATATACTTTCAATTCCATGACTCTTCTTCTCAGTTTGTTATATTCCTCGTCTTTTTCCGTGTACTTAATGATTTTTTAAGAAAAGTGTATGATAAATTAAATGCTTTAAAAAGTTGTTTTAAATTATTTGTAACAATAAGTTTGATAATCACAAATTTGGTATACTATGTTTATATAACTTGATAAGCTTTAGAAGTTTTTGATCTCTTTTTTATAGTAAAGATAAAACTAATAAATCTTTTTCTTCTATAGTGACGTCGTTATCAAAAATATTAAATCAATAAACGTTTCACTGAGATACCAAAAATGTCTAGATAAGCTCTACTATACTCATAATCACTACATCAGCAATTTTAACATTCCTATTTTTATATTTTATCAGTTCTCTAATTAAATTTAAATAACTTCTCGGAGTTGACGTTGTAGATTGAGCAGTGAATCAATAGTTTACATACATGCTGAGAACAAAAATATTAAAATGACCTGCAATATTTTTATTTAACTTTAATAACATGTATTGTATTTTGTATTTAAACATTAAAAAAAATTATGTGCGGAGTTAGGGTGTTAAGAAATAACTTCTTATAAGGAGTTAAGGTGATATATTTCAAAATGGCCACGATGCATGCGCAGTTACGGTACACCGAAATTAATACATGGAACTGTAATTCCACTTTATCAATGTTCGTCCAATAATTAGAAAATCTTTAAAATAATAAAAAAATCGGATCATTCGATGCACCCATTATAATGTGTTATAAATTCTTTCAACAATAAGCTCCATGATATGATGTCTGCAAGCTAAACTCAATATATTTTTAATTGGTTTTTGTTTTAATACTGTGCAGAAACCCCGCCTTTGTACTCATATTACTAGTTGTAGTTTCAAAAAACATAATTTTGGTATAAGTATTAAGTAGAATCTAAAATAGCAACGATTGTTGATCACGTTTAACAATTATGCACGTCGCACGTACTGAACGATTATTGTCACTGACATCGACTGCAGTGATCAAATTGTAAGATAGGTATAATATTAACAAAGATTATCAAATTATTTGAAAATAAAATACATTAGGTAGATTTGTATTAAGATTATTGACCGTTAAGAAAATAAAAAATATACGCCACATATCACAGTTAAAAGGCAATATTTTCTTATCTTATTAGAACTTTGAAGACTTTGAACGATTAATGAGTATTATCTAATGGAATAAACTTTGTTATACTTATTCGTTAAACTAAAAGGAAAATAATTGTAAGCTATCATTGAAATAAACGACATTTAATTTTTTGTATACCTATAACTGATTGTCATCCTAATATAAATATATAGTACATAGCGTTATCCCGCTATACTCGTAGCTGTTTTCAATAATATTTTTTGTCAAACGTATTAAATCAAATTTAAAAATTAAATTATTTTTAATATAAATTAATTTTTCCAAGAACTAAGAATTTATAGTTACCTGACTAGACGGGCTTACGTTTAACTTAAACTAAGTTAAATTATTATAAGCAATTGGTAAAAATATTTAAAGATAATATTTAAATTTTAAGAAATACTTCGATATAATTTAAAATTTATAACTCTATTAGCCAGGCGTGTATACAAAATACAATTTCGGGAGGGGGAGTTTACAAAATATAGTAATACAAATTGTACCGCTACATAATAAAACAATTTATTCCTCGTTACTCATTATTTTTTAATGTGGCAATTATTATGTTAAGTATCTAAATTTTATGTATGTCATTTGTTCAGAAGTAAGTTTATAAGAACAATTATAATAATAATAAATAAAACTTTAAATGTTATGAACAAACCAGACATTTATTTTATTAATACCTATGCACATAAAATTACCGAAGTATATTATACTATTAAGTACCTAGATAGAAGAAAAAAAAATCAAACAATTTATATATAATACATTAAAAAATTACAAATTAAAGTATAAAATCCCATTTTCGTGGTAACTTAGCAAATCTATCGATAATTTCTACCACATTTAAATCAATATTTCGGTATATGTTTAGTAGTGTCAATCCAGTAAGTCTAATTTCTCTCATATTGTTTCGTAAGTACGTTTTAAGTAGTCTTCGTAGAGTTGAGAATGACCGTTCAGCTATAGCAGTTGTAACAGGTAATGTGGCCAAAATGTACCTTACAGTATTGATTTAATAATACATAAATTAGCAATACCTGGGAGGTTTAAACGCGTTTAACTGGATTTTCAATGGTGATCGCTTGAGAAATCGAGCGCTCGATTCGACTTAAACTTTTTTGCGTACTAAACAGCACAACGCCTTCGACGTCAGGAGATATGACAATCCGCCGCAGGCGGATTGCCCTGTCAGGAATCGATATTCACTGGACGATGACTGATAACTAGACACTTAATTACTTTTTCGGAATGTATTTATTTATTTTCCATGCACAAAAGCACAGGGCAAGCTACGGGACAAGGTGTATTACACCTGTAAATTTAATGAAATAACCCACCAATAAACGTTCGAATTGGACTTTTATATACTTTTATTATATTATAAGATTATTATTTACGCGTTTAAAACGACACCGCCAAAATGTAAAACCACCAAATCAGAAGTACCAATTTCTCAAACATCGTTATCACTGGTTTCGCCTACTAGACCATTCTAACTGCGGTATTCTTAAGTCCTGTCTCCGACCTAGGAAATTCACTTCAAACGATTTTCAGCTACCTAGGGTATTCACATACAGCGAGTGTTACCGACCTAGGGTATTCACTTACAGCGAGTTTCACCGGTGCTAGTAATACATAAATTAGCAATTTAATAGATATTTTAGGTTATCGATTGAGATATAAGAAAAGATTATTGACAAAATGTGAGTTTTCTAAGTATATAAAGGCTTATATCGCAATGTTCAGTTCTCAAACGTGCGTAATTCTCAGTAATTGGTTATCATGCACTTCATTCGACTATAATACTAGATTATAAACTTGTATTTCATACCCAACTACTATAAACAAAAGAAAACTAACCAATAGCTAGTAATAAAAATATTTTATAATAATAGGTGTATAATTTGACTTAATTTTTCGAAGAAATTATTACGGGGGGGAGGGGGGGTGAACCCACAACTTAACCACCTGTATACGTGCCTGCTATTAACATTTAATAAAATCTATAATTTAAGTTGCTAAGAAAAATCTGCTACATCAAATATTCATATAACTAATAATAGAAAAATAATGAAAATTGAATAAATATAACCATTATACAGATATAATTTGTAAAAACCATATTCACATAAAAAAACCTGACAGAGACCGAATATTGGGTATTCACTCGTCTTGCATTACTTACCAATGATAAATCATCGCATTCAAAAACGATTATGAACAGAACTTGGTTAAAATCATGGTTTGGCTGTGATTTCATCAAAATCAAGTTAGTTGACGTGTTCCTTCAAAACTGTTCGACGGCTGTCGGTAGTTTTCCCTGGGCATTCGAAGAAAATCGAAAAAACTACATATTTAATAAAAATATAACATATACACAACACCCTTTTCTGTTCTCCGTCGGGTACAACATGATATTTTTCGAACACAGATTTAACCACCCGAAATAGAATATTTGTAAGAAATTGTATTATAATGTTATATACAAAAAATATATTGCTTGTAAAAAAAAAAAAATATATTTGAAATAATAACAACCACGTCAAAATATGCACTCCTTGATGTACCAGTACGTATATTATCACATATAGATTACGAATCAAAGTTGTATGTGTATCGATAACGACATAATAAACCAAAATAAATATGCTATTGTATCAATTTAATGTAGACATATATTTAAAATTTTACAGAAAAATGATTTTAAGTATTGCACATTTTTTTGGCATAGAAAATAATATCACATGTATTTTAAAACAAGGAAACCATGTTTACAAAATAAATATTTTTTTAATGTTTGTCATTCATAATTCCGGCAAAATATCATCATTATAATCGTTAAAAAGAATAAAAAAAAAAAAAAATAGATTAAGCTCCTCATTGAGACATCATAACCTAGGAACATAAAGCATATTGAATATAGAATGTGGATAACGGAAAATCTTAACTTTAATAACGTCAATGACAAGTTTCTCAAATAGAAAGCAAGGAAACTTGTATGAATATAAATGTCAAGTCAATTTTGAACAAAACTTTATGCATTTTGTTGTATGTCAATAATTTTATTGACTTAATTATAATTTAGTTAAAAAAATATATTGAAAAGGATTATTATATTATTGAATAAATATATGTGTCAAGAATTTGATTTATGTTTCAATACGTATAGACGATTATTATTCTACTTATTATATATAATGTACAAGAAGATTCAACAAGCATGATAAACCTTATTTTTCACTTGATAATAAATATAATCTTAAATATACTTAAAAATCATATATTTAAATGTATGTAATTTTTGTTTTAATATTCGAGGAGTGCCTGTGTTCTGTAAAGATACAATACGTTGTTTTTAAAATAAGAATCTTCTTTATAACGGTTAATTATATGGCGAATATATTTTTTTTTTTTTTTGAAAATGTCAATGACTCTGCTTAAAATTTAAACAAGTAGTTATTAAGTTATTAATACCAAAGATGAAATACGTTAAAATTGGTTTTAGAAAAATATAAAATACCATAATTTTCAAATAACTATAGAATTCCTATTCTTCAAACCTATTATCATAGAGTTATTTATAATTACACAGTCAAATAATTAAAAAACTACACGTTTAAATTTGATTTTAATATACGTAAACATTTTCAGAAAAATGATCTTCTAAATAATTTACACTAGAAAAAGGGAGGGAGTTTTCATTTGAAAATCAAAATATATTGTATCACCACACTATACTTATTTTTAAGTAGTATAAAAATATCAACAATTTGATCCTTAAGTCCTCGAGTGTATTTAAAAATGTCAAAAATCATAATTTGATGAATCACCTATTCTGTAATATTTGTATATATATGATTTAAAAAATGTAAATAGTTTGCGTTGCAAGTTTTGTTGAAGGCGGCGCTTTAAATTATCATCACTGTGCATATAATAAGAAACACTGTAGTATTAGTATAGTACCTGCTGACAGGGCATAGAAAATATTATTAATTCGAACGCATCTACATACAGAGTGCTCCTGCGGTCAGCGGTCCTCGATAACGCCACGGCCCGACAAAATTTTAATCATCCGAAAACACAGGACGAGTCACCAACAGGCTTATACCGGTCGCGTAGATTATCTACTTACTGGATGACGCACACCACATTTCGTTGGTCGTGATGATTTTTTCAAACAATAATTCCCGACGAATAGAATTTATAAACCATTTTAATTTTAATGCCACTTATGTACACGCATTTATGATTTTATTATATTTTGTGGGAATCGCGTTCATAATCACATAATGGAAATGTCGCTCACCTGCACTGTATACCTCAAATATACTGGTAATTTTATATTTTTTTTTTAAAAAAAACATTCGTATTATTTTTTTTTTTTTTTCATTAGCTCAGTATTATTATATACGAGCTGTACGGGCACTACTTATTCGTATACACAAATATCTTACCGATCTAAAACACAAGCACAATATACAGGTAAATTTGAAAAATGTTTTCCGCGCAATCATTTTTTGCTTTAAAACATTTTTGTTATTAATGGCATGAACGTGGAGTAAAATTACTTACATAACAATTTAAAATATTTTATGCTTGTTAAAAAAATAATGGTCGAAAATCGTTACCATCTGGCGTAACTTTTTTTCTCTTGACTTTATGATTTTTCAAAATGCAAATTGATAAAATTTAAAACATGAGTAAAATACTCATGCAAACCATAAATAATATGTATTTGATATTTATAACAGTATTTTTTTGAAAACAAATCTTTTTTTTTATTTATTGAAGGATAAGGCTTAGATACTAGAAGGATATTTTTTCTTCTTTCAAAATCCGTAAACTTTTCACGAAACTTTAAGACTAATAATATTTTTAAACGATTTAGTACATTTTGGACTGAAAAAACATAATATTATGTATATGTAAGTTATATAGTTTGCGCATTGAAAACTTTATAAACTTCGAATTAAAATCATTTTAGCGTACAATACAAAGCTAGAAATCATTTATGTATTCAAAAATAAATACTGGTATGTTTTATATTATTATAGTTAGAAAAAAATTTACAACTCGTCGAAATCCATATTTAACACCGACATAAGTAAGCTGCAGTTATATTTCTTTTAAATAATAATTAGTTTCAAATTATTTCATCATTATAACATTACATCTAGTATCTTATGAATAAAATCAGTATTTATAGATATTATATTTGGCATTTATTTAAAATGTAGCAGTTTAATACTAAAACGAAATCTATTTACAACAAATTCAAATATTTGACGTTGATATTACAAAATATTTTTAATAAGGTTTTACTGTCAGACATTTTGTTTATTGTTAATAAAACTGACAAAAGCCCTTTCTTGAAGGATGAATAAATAAAAATGAATTCACTTGATTAATTAATTCAATATTAAAATCAACATAAATTAATTCAATAATGCTTCATTAGAATTTTGCCATCCTAAATAAATATAAATCTTAATGTATTTTCATGTATGGAATTATAAGAATTAATATACATAGCAACACAATTAATTATATAATTTGTAAGAAATATTTATGACATGATAATAATTGAAAAAAATTGTTTTACTGTTGTATCTCCAAGATTGATATTGTAAGGAAAATCGACGGCAATACGATAATATTATGGCATACTATAAAAATAAGTACCTTTAATATTAAAAACATAATATTTTTAAATTACAACGTAAATGAACCAAACAATTGCTTCTCCTCTGAAGTAGTTATTATTCATTTCAAAAATAAATAATTTCCTTTTTTTCTTTCATTTTTTGGTTTTACGTGAATCGTGTAATACCTCGCGCGAGTCCGATGAAATCCTATACAACTATGTGGTTGGTAAAATATATCCACAGTCCACACACATTTCAGCGATCAGTGACACGGCAGATATAAAGCTGACAAACAAAAATGAATGCAGCGGTAGTATAATTCATCATCTCGTATCAATATACAAACACGATGTTAAGTCGGAAAATTACGAAACACTTTTCACTATATGCAATACATTATTTTTCAACACAACCGTCTAATGTGTACACACGTGACTACTACACCATATAATGATGATAATATTATGCGCATTAGATTATAATATTGTAATATAATATTATCGTAGTGACAGCGGTACCGATCATGAACAATCAACATATTTATAAATGTATAGTATATACATATGAGTATCGATCGTCGTAGTGTATACATAGCCCACGTCCGCAGAATGCTGCATACTTTAAATTTGAATCTTAAGTGAATTCCCATATAATATAAACTAAAAAGAATTTAGGGAGTCAGGATTTTCCATAACCTTACTAGGAAAAACTTTATTTTGTAGTCAAAAATTGGTTGAATTTTTTTTTTTTTTGATTTTTATACAAATAATAAACACTATATAAAAATAATTTTAAAATTTACATTTTAATAAGCAGTGCCAAGGAAACTGCAAATATCACTTCATCACTTATGCGCTGAACGTAGAAGAAAAAACGAAAAATAAAAATAAAAAAAAAAAACACAATTTTTATGTAAGTATAATTGTCAGAAGTTCTAAGGATGCAAATATTACGTATTTATTGCAACCTATCCGGAATAAAAAATTTCTTTTTTATTCTTTTCAAGACTCTTGTTATACGGTCTTCCCGCCTGTACACTGCTGCACCTTTAAAATATCAACAGTAAAACTTTGTAATTATTAGTGCAAATATATATTTTACTTATATATTACGAAACCACTGAAGTTTATTGAAACCCAGCTCCGTCGAGTTTTTCAAAACTTATCGAAACCTCTCAAGAATGAAAGTTATCCAGAGAAATGACAATAACAATTATATACATACAATTGACGGACGAAAAGTTTCTACGTCAATACATTAAACACATTCACACATGTACACATACGTACAACAATAATTAAAACAAATACACATAGCTACTGTTGTCTGTGGAAAAAAAAACAATTAGACGAAATCAGGAGTTTATTGAGCAGCAGCTATAAGTAGTACAGTATACAGGGTTACTAAACAAGTATGCTTAACCTCTTTTCCTTCTTCTTTTTGACGTACAAAATCAAAATTTGATCGAGTAGTTTTTGTGTTTTTTTACTTAATTGATATTAAACCATAAACATTTATAATTTGTAAAAGAATCCAAGTATAATAAATACTATATGCAAAATAACGTCTTTTTTTATATTTCTTTAAAACTATTTTATAGACTACTACGACTTTTAACTAATATATAAAATTTTTAATGAGTAATTAAAAAAATTGCTTGTTCTAATTTTCAATTAGGTAAATAAAAATTTAAAAAAAAAAATGATTCACTAAAAATAATTTAAAATAAAAAATAAAAAAGGGCTTTTATCCAAAAGAACAGAAGCTTATATTACAATAAGATGCTTTTTAAGTAATACAAAAAGATCTTAAGAATTTGAAAATATGGTCTTGAAGTATACTTAAACATTCTATAAATCAGAATATAAATTAATTCATTATAAAAATTATTAAAAAAAGAAGAGTAGTATGCTCGGCAAATCACTGTGTATATAATATAATATATATATATATATATATATATATGTTATAGGTGATTCAACTAAAAATAACACACTATAGATTATTATTATGTGTCACATCCGATACACGATTTTCTTGGAAAAATGTCAGTGCGATACTCGACATAGATACCTAAAACACCTGTAGTTTCGGTAAATATATCAAGGAAGAAACAAAACAAAAAATAATAATCATGAACAATACGGACTTGTGATAAAAAAAAATTCTTTAAAGACACACACACACACACAAATATATATATATATATATATATATATATATATATATATATATGAGACCTATATTATTCGTATATGATATTTTATTCACGATCGTTCGATTTAAAGCACTACTAAATTCAATTTTTAATCATGGCATTGTTCAAAATATATTATCTTTTGTAAATTAGCATGATTTTAAAAGATAACAAAGACAATTAAATTAAATAGTTATAATTAAAAAAACAATGTTATGTGTAAATAATAAAAATAATAAACATTAAATTATATTTAAGAAAAATGTCTAAAGGCTTTTTAATGAAATCTATTTAGGTTTACAACTAAAACAAAATGTATACTCTCGTATATTATAATATACAATATCTACTCGACTAAACGAAACAAAACCGAAAACTGTATGCGTGACAAGGAAGTCGGCTAAAACAATAAATTTGGTAGGTACTTTTAACACCAAATAAATCTAATAAAAAAAAAAAAAAACAGCAGGTACAAAAAATGCTTTCAAAAACAATTTTTCTGCTATTATAAATTCAGCAAAATCATTTTATTCGTAATAAATAATATGAGGTATACTAGTAAGTTATATAAATCATATAAACGACGCACATCATTACTGTGAATAAGCTATTTGATACTAATATATATCACCAACTTCAAAATAAAGTAACATATTGAAAAAAAAAAATTTTAAATAACATAATCTATAGCGATGTACCGATGTAAGATAGTAAGAATTTTTATTTCATTAATCTAATATTTTTAAAATTTTATTTCATCTATAAAAACATAAAAAAAAGATAAATAATACCAAAAAAAAAAAAAAAAAAAGGATTGTGGAAATTATAATTTAATATATATATATATATATAAGACATGAGTTGATATTTATTCCTCCTGAAGTAATAAAATATCCTTATCCTTATCTAACTCTTGAAACAATCAAAATAATCTAAAATTATTTTCAAACGCGATTTAAACAGTTAATAGATTTTAAGTAATTAGTACTATATAAATGCATAATTGAGTGCATTGTAGTTAATTCTAGTAAATGTTAAAAATTATGTATACAAAGTTAAAGAACAAGATTGATCTAAAACTATTAAGTTTTTTTCCAAAAAAGAAGAGAAAAACGAAATCGTGCTGGATAACAATTTAGTAATGGCCATTACGCAAAATACACTTTACTGTTTAACAACAAGAATATTAAAATATTGCAATAAAATGTATATCAACATTAAACATGATATATGGACTTTTTAATTATAAATCGTTTATTACACTGAATGGTTAAGACGACACTAAAACACAATTAGTATAAACGATAACAAAAATACTAAATGTGTATACATATAAAATATGCATGTAAACTGACCAAATCACCTCGTGAAAAACAATATAATATAATAATATAATGCAACTTAAAAACAAGAAAGGATTAGTTATTATACAGGACATACGAAATTAGTAGTATATAATGGAATAATAACAAATTTTCCTTTACTGATTAGTGATTAGCAATACTTTTCATTAATAAAATCAACCTATTTAAAATTGAAAGCTATTTTTCATTTCATTGTTCATATAAAGTTATAAAATTTAAAAAAAATGTTAGCTTTATATCAATTTTTTTATTTTTACAAAATCATTAGCTTATAAGTTATAACGATTATTGATAATATTTATTTCTCTCTATTATATTAAATAAAAATAATTAATGTATATATATTTAAATTTATAAATTAGGATTTATGATCTTTGGTAGCGGGGACTAAATGCTCGGGTTAGTAAGCATAGTTTAACAACGTCGTTAGTATGGATCTTGAGTCTTCAGTGGACTGATGCATGAATAGTGATTAAGAAACAAACCTCTCTAACTTTAAATTTAAAAAAAATAAATATTTTTTATACACTAATTTATTTTTGAGTATAGAAGAATAGTAGTGACTTACTAGAAATTCTTAATATTCGTTTAATATAAATATATAATAATACTACCGGCACTGACTTTACGGAAGTTATCTTAATATTTTTATAAATTGTTGGAACAAATATGTCATCGTAGACAAAAATAGACGTACAGGATTTTAGCTTATTATGAATACATTTAAAAAATATAATAAGCTTATTATACAAGTAAATTATATTTACGAAGGAATATGGATACCTCACGGGAGACCAACAAATTTATATTATACAAGCTGTTATTGTGGTGTACCTAACAATGATCCCATTATATAATTCTGAACTTCTGAGTAAATGTATGTATATACAATTAATAATATAATATTCGTTCGCGGTTCACTCATTTTTAAATTGAATAGACAAACTCATCGTGCTAATAATACAATGACAAAATAGAAGAAAAATACAGAATTTTATTTTTGAGTAAAAATAAGTGATACTACAATGTCGCAGTAAACAAGAAATCCCAGACAAACCATTAAATTTGAATATTATTTGATTAAAATATTTTAAGATAAAACCAGATAGTATAATATTAGAATTATACTTGTCAGTCATAAAAATATAAACCACTCAAAGCAGATATTAGCTGTGTTGCTTGTATCAACGCGGTTAATAGTAATATTATTAACTCCTAGAAAGTCAACAATTCCAAACAACACGAACAAATAGCTTAATTTTAGTTTCGATATTTAAAGGATCGATATAGCCTTTGGGGACTCAAAAGAGATGACCTGATGACCCGAATGATGTACCTGAGTCAAGTGCACTCACGGGTTTGTACCACAAACAAAATATGTTATTTGCCTCAACAATATTAGAGTATAATTTCTCGTTTGTCTATTAGCAAACATGATTATACATACCATGCAATTAATAATTGCATTGATTAAATATGCAATATATTAATATATTTATATACATTTGTATTTAATTAAATCAATTATTAATCAATAGCCATTTTTATTACACATTAGGTACTATAAATGACATCAGTTCGTATAATGTGCCAGTGATGATGTCCTTATCAACCGGTTATGACACGCACAATGTGGACACTATGTATTTTATGGATTTTGGACGTTGTCCGAATTTGTAAATGTCTAGCGTGAACAATAGCCATACAATAGGTATATTGTTACGCTTCCAGCATCGGGCAGAAAATGTTTTAAAATATTATCAGTTCTGTTGAAGCGGCAGGCGTTACGATACGGGTTTTAGGCCAAAATAGCGAAATTCGTTTCGAGAGAATATAAAAATAGAGAATATCGAAAGTGACGTGAGAGCACACGACAAAACACCAAACGAAGATTAATGAATATTATACATTATCTAATTATTTAGTTTTCTATACGACGTACAATAGAAAATAATAAATATGAAAAAATAAACATTTAAACATGTAGCAAAATATGGCTTATTGTAAATTAGATTAACAGTTAATAAATATTATCTTATAACGTTAACTTAAATTAAGTCGTGATTATTCATTATCACTTACGAACCACCGTGTTCGTATTAAAAAATCTATCTGCAGTAGTTATATACAAATGTAAGACGTTTGTCGTGAAAATAGTCATAACTATGCAGGCGATCGTTAAGGTCTGTATTGAATAAAACATTAAACTGGTAAAATAAAACTCCAGCGACTTATTCATACGTTTTTACTCGTTTTGTTTTTGTTTAGTTCAGAATTAAATCTTTTAGGCAAGTATACCTAACGGATATCAAATAGGGCTGAGTCAAATTTCCACAACATTATGACATAAACAATATCCTGTAATGATAATGTTAATACAAGTTGTGGTTAATGATTTGAACTTATCATTCAGAACCTAACATAACTGTAACACTAAATATATAAAAACGATATATAACGATATTTAGCCAAATGTTGTTCAGTAGTGGGAAGTACAATATATTTTAAGGACAAATCAAATTTCTTTTTATTATTTTTGGTATCGAATCGTATACGTTTATTAGATTTCAGATTTTAAACAGAACGTGGTTATTGGTTTCGCAATGGCGTTTGCTCATTTTTTATATTACAGCAAGTAGAGCCCACTTAGGAATTTTGGGGCCCGGGTCTAATTCTTTGATGGGGCCCCAAAATTAATTATTATCTAAATTCTAAATTATCAACTATGTGGATTTTTATATTTAATTCATTTTATAACATAATAAATAAATTATATCATAAGTCTATAAGTAATTATTTGATGACGATTAATATAAATAAAACGATTAAATAAAAAATAAAAATATAAGTAAAGAGCTGTAGATACAGACTGTATTATACAGTTTTTAATTTAAACAAATGTTTGCTGATATACATCATTTATATTGTACACAAAGTCAAAGTGGTAATGCATTTTTCAACATAGTCAATGTAAATAATAAAACAATTTACATGATTTAGAATTTAAGACAACGATTTTTTTAGATTTTAGTTCACTAAACATTTGAATTAGATCTGAAAAGTTAAGTGTGTTAGTTATTTCCCTTTCAGTAGATAAAGATTGACGAACAAACGAGTTTAATTTTTTTTTTTGTAGAAGGGACGTTCTTCAAGCGTTTTCAATTAGTTTTAATTTTGAATTTATTTTATACCTGCATTTAGACAAGAGTTGAGAGCTCGAAAAAACGGAAAACCCACGATATTTCTATAGCCAATGCTAACTTAATCATAATGATAACGTGCTTTTGACTAACTTTATCTTATAACTTAATACCTAGCTTATTTTATCAATTAGAAAATAATCATAAATTTCATTACGATACATGACTAACGAAATAATGTAAAGAATATTGTTATAAAATTTCACAGTACCACTTCAATAATTAAATATCAACAGGGGCCCGGGGCCCAAATAATATCGAGGCCCAGGGCTGCAGTCCTCCTCCCTAGCTACCCCTCCTAAGTTAGGCTCTGTTAAAAAGAACACTTTTTGGCAATAAAAACAGTTGGAAAACTTTTACGTAATACTACGGTGGATTAACAATTGAACACAAATTGCACTATTTAAAAGAGTAAATTTTTCCGTCTATATTTTTTCCGAAAATTGAAAATAAAAAACAAAAACTCAATCAGAAAAAGAGCGTGCAGTTATGCTGCAACTTTGACCGTTTACGAGTGAATAAACCATATAGATTCAGTTTCACTTTTCAAGTTCCGTATACGATTGATCACCAATATAAACGCAAACGTCCCACCGTTATTTAGTATATTGTATAATTGAACACCACAACGTATCGAGTTAAAACGGAACCACAATATGTGAAGATGAAACTGGACACTGTATCAAATTACTATTTAATGTATCCAAACCACCGTGCTCAAAGAAAACCACGCAACCCCCTGCCATTATTTCCGGTATAGAAATTAGTGGCATTCTTGTGGAAATAATGTAAACCTAATCGCTATTGGTATAATTAAACTATTTTAATTTTTAAATTCAACTTCATTTCGTTACAAACTTATCAAAGTTCATACTATATTGTATGGAAAAATTGTAATAAGCTCACACATGTATTGGAGTTGTAGATTAAATTAAATGTCATTTTTAACCTCTGTCCAATAGACGATAAAATTAATTACTATGGAATTTTGAACAGAATGGACAATCCTTGTTCCACACTTCGCAATTGTTCATAGTAATTATTACAGATCTAGTCACTGTGGAAATATTTTAACAATTAAATACCGATGAATTTATTAATTATATTTTAATTTAGTGCATGGGCGTGGTAAAATGGAAATACTAGATGATTAACACCCTCCCCCTCATTGCTCTTTGTTACTGGATGGGTAACCACGAAATTGGTCTCGTTGAGTTAATAAAGTTTAAGAAAATTAAAAACAAAAATTAAATATATCAACATAATTATTAAGTCTTTAAACATTTTAAATTATAAAATAATTCAAATAAATCGAGCGAATATAAAATTGTAATTAACGAAGTATCTGTTAAAAATATTTTAGCTATTTTATTTATTTATTTATTTTTTTTTTTTTTAATACTTACTTGGTTTAAACTATTTACTGGTGATATTATCTATAGTAAAATAATTTTTAAATAATTATTTTTTATGTCTCTAAGACAACCGTTCATTAAACTTTTTGATAAAATGTTATTACTTTACAAAAATTTTGATAGTATTCGTTGTAATATAATATAGAATGGGAATTTTAAATTTCACGATGGCTATTATAGTATAGTGATATATACATTTTTAGAATAATTAATTATATAAATCATCATAATATAAGCTAACTTCGAGGAATATTTACACTTTCGTTTATTACGTGCAATTCTCTTTATAATTACAGTGAATAAAAGTTGGAAAAACCTCTATAAACTAACTATATGTATAATACTAATAATGATGTATTTTCTTTGAGAAAAAAAAATATAAATAACTACAACGAGCGTAAATAAAAAAGGATGATTAAAATCTAATAGAAACGTGTTTAAACGAAGAATCAAAAATATTGTTACAACGTTATACCTACTTTGAAACAGTGTTACAGCTAGTAAATATTATTATATCTAATGTAATATAATATAATAAAGTTGTATATAGACTAATAACTACGGCATGTCGCCACGGCAATAGTAGTAGATTAATATTACTTTTAATTAATTTACGCCCTCGTGGTTGTCACCAACGCGATGATGTAATTTTATGCAAATAATTAATCATATTAAACAGGGTGAGACGGTGAAATGATGTCCGGGAAACATAGTACCGGTGTGGGGTACGCCCCACGCTCACACAGGCATACATGCGTTTACCTTAAATGCGTGTGATATCAAAACATCTAATTCCATTTGTTATATGATATTGTATAATAAACATTCAATCATAAACGTTACACTTCGTCAAACGCGGATGGCGCCGGTTAAAGACAATTTGGATTGCGAGAACTGTTCTCTCAACGTTCAAAAGACGCTCGCTGAATAACCGAGCACAGCTGGAAACGCGTACCAATATACAGGTCTGTAATATAATACAGACCGCTGTACGTTTGGACACATTGACTCAAAAGCCAACACGTTTGGGTACAAAAAGACATAACGGTTGAACAAACCTATAAAATAAAATGTATATTATAATTTTACATGGTAAATCAGAGAACGTTTGGGTACACAATACACAAATTACACAATACACGTTTGGGTACATTTTATAAACACGTGATCTACAATAGTGATATACTTTATTTCCAAATCAATTAATATCAATTACTTATATTATTTTGATTAGGTAATCTATGAGTATTATCGTAGTATATTTTTTATTTTTTATTTTATTTTTTTTTTTTTAACATAAGACTATCTAAATCTAGGGATATTGAAAGTTTACATAATTTTTAACATTATAACATGATAATTAAAATATATTTAAGTACTAAGGACAATTACAGTTAGTAATAAAAGTACATAGTAAGGTGATTACAATAATATTCTGATATTTACATATTTACAATAGTATAACTATAAGTAGCTGAAGTCGTAGAGTGATCTGGAAGAAGCGCATGTGAAGAGTGAAGATTTGAATGTTGGGAGGTGGCTTAGTGTAGGAGGTCGTGGGGACGACCACGTTTTAATCGACGATGAGTTGGGTGGGTGAGGAGGTTATAGTGAATTGCGCCTGATGAGTTTGGAAGAGAGCAGTGGAAATGTTTTGCTAATGTTTTAATATGAGCTTGGATATCTTGGATTTGAAAGTCTTTGTGGAGATTTGCATTTCTGACAAACCACGGAGCATTTGCAATTATTCTGAGAACTTTGTTTTGGACAATTTGCATTTTTTTGATGTGCGAGGATGCACAATTACCCCATACCGGGCAAGCGTAGGTAAGAATTGGGCGTATAATTTGTTTAAAAATTTGGAGAGAGCATTTTTTTTGAATAGTTGAATTTTTGTTCAGGATGGGATAAAGCATTGAGATGCGCTGGTATACTTGCTGGACTTTGGATGAAATGTGGGGCCGCCACGTGAGTCGTTTATCAAGAGTTACACCGAGGTATTTAACCGTCGGTTGCCAGGGTATATTTTCACTGTCAAATTTTAGTTGTGGGGGAGTAATATAGCGACGTAGACTAAAAATAACACCTACGCTCTTCGAGGCGTTTATTTTGATTCTCCAGTTTTGACACCAGTGTGAGAGGGTATTTAAGTGATCTTGCAGATTTGTGGATATTGCTTCGATGTTGCGTGATCGTAGTATATACGACTACGAACTTATACGTAATATATGTACTTGTTATCATGTATAAAATAAAATAATTAACATTTTTGGGAGACTATTAAGAGTCAACCTCCTCGCGGTGTATCCTGGGTAACTAACAGGTTCTAAAAATAAAGTGTAAAAATATAAAATCTACCGAATCTCAGGTAAAATATCGTTTGGTGTCCAAACGTGTTATGGCCATAATAGACATATAAAATAAGCATAGTGGCATTCTAACTGAGTAATGGTGTGTAATGTGATTCATGGCGAGGCAACGTGAACTTTTTTAGTAATAAAATCTATCATTATTACACATTCTTACAATTTAATTATGTTTTTGACAATTAATCGACGATTTCAAATCAATTTAAAAATTATTTTTTATATTTCATTGATGGCGATACCATTATTCTTCGTTATAATCATATCTTGGTTGGCATTCGACTTGCAAGACCAATAACGTATATGTACTCATATGATAAAAAAATTATACCTATAAATATATAAACTGAAGTTCCAAATTATAGGGTAACAAAAACAACAAGAGTGCATGGAAAAATAATTAATTTAACTAACGAAAAATACTTGAATTATTAATAAAACTAAATAGAATACCTCTAAATAAATTTATATTATTAAATATAGGTACAAAATGATCTAATAAGGCTTGAATTAATTATATGAATTAGAATAGCACAGAAATATTAAAAAAAATCAATTTATTAATATTAACTTACTTTTTTCTTTAAATCAAATATTAGTTATTTCAATAAGCTTATTTCATTTAGCATACCTATAAAGAAAGAAATAGTTAAACAAAATAATGCGACATTTTAAAAATCACTCATGCAATTATGTAGTTAGGTTATCTATAGATATAGATATCTTGGTGAATGTCAGAATAAACAAACGTCTTCACTCGAGGGAAATGTATATTTTAACATAAACACATATAGTTTATAATATCAATAATATAAGATAGAAATATCTAATAAAGCAACAAAAATCATGCATAAGGTATCGTACCTATTTTATGTTGTTGGCAAATCGACATACATTGTATTTTAAAACGAAGTAATTGTATGCAAATGTGCAAAATTTTACTCATAATGTTAGATTTTATTATATTATACATTTATATAAGATATAAAATAATAAATTATATACGTATCATACGTATAAGCAAGTCCTCGTGTATTTGACGTATAAAATGTTCAGAAATAAAAGTCTCGAGGACTGAAATAAAAAATAGTCGATAAAAACGCATTGAAAAAGCTAAAAAAAACTACAAGTCAGAATCAAACTCACCGTATTTGAATCAATTTTCTTTTCGTCTGACAAAATGTATTTTTTTGCTTAACACAGAGTAGGCAGAGTAAGATATGAATAAGATCCTAGAAAGTGGTAGATTAATGTGTTTTTCGTGTACCTCTACAAAAGAAACTTTGCAACATAACGTTAACAAACGTGTCAATAAAAGTGATTTTCATGATATTTTATCACAACAGATTAAAAATATTATGTTTTATAATATATTAACAGAACAATTAATACTTGCATGATATTATATTGTTATGATTCTGACATCAAACAAACTTGACTTTCTAAGACGATACAACAAAATTATTATACACAAATAACAATAACGTACACGCATTTTTATAAGTACGCGTATGATTAAAAATAATAATAATAATAATAACTCAATTCTTAAAAGGTATACTGAAAGCATTAATTATTAATGTAAAATGCTTTATATCCAAAAACATACACTATATAATAAAGTAAGCAAAATTTAAAATTAAAATTAAAAAAAAAAAACAATTTAATAAAATAAATTATAGAAATCAGATAAGACTAGATGACAGTAGAAGCCTTTGCGATCGCCATATGAGATGATTTAGCGGATTTCAGACGTAATAGCTGCAGTGAAATTTATTTTTATACTGTTATTATGCGGTCGAATATTTATTTTTATTTTTTAAATACATCAATAAAACAGAGATCTATGATGATTAAGTCTATAATCGGCAATGTAAATGATGACCACTGGTTGTCGTTTACGCATAGCTTTTGTTAATTTTGACCTTTTTTGTAAGACAGTTGTGCATCGTCCGATTTTTGGGTTATATATCATATAAACATTTATATTATTTAACAACCGAACTAAAAAAGGTGTATACACATAATTATTGCTAGTCGTTTTCTAACTTTGATCTTAAAATTCGTACATCTCCAAATTTACTCTCGTAACATCCAATTTTCAAATATTGTACAGATATTTCTGTTTTAAAATATATAATAGATAATATTATGATAATATTGAATCGGTAATCAGTTATTAACATAACTAAGATGTATGGATGACTAATAAATTTTTATCGTATGAGTATATCAAACGGGATAATAGATTATTATATAGTAAAACGCTTGAGACACTGTTGAAACGTACGGCTTTATGAGACATACGGAGACGTGAACATTATATTATTATATTGTAATTTTAACTTTTGAGTTTTGAGTAGGTACATGTAAGAATGAGTCAATTCAAATTTGTTAATTAAAACCGTGGAAAAGCTGGAATAATTTACCAAAAATATTTTTATACGGAAAAAAAAACACAGAAAATTTGTGAGATCATATTTATGTTTCCAAAATTTTATTATTTTCAATTCATTTTTACTCGAACAAATGTTTACTTGTATTTTAACTATGACTGTAATGTGCCAACAAAAGTGTTCATTTCAATATGTGCATTATTTATATGATTATGACTACAATTCAATTTATTTTTAATTATTTGTATCTATTTATTACATATAATTTATAAAAATTATTAAATTTTCAATGGAAAATTATTTTTTATGCAATTCTATTGTTCAGCATCATGATGCGCAATTGATGTGTAATAATTTGGTATTATTAGACGATGCGCAAATGATGTACGGCCATGATGACATCATATTAAGTTCTGTTTAGATATAACAAATGATAAAAGAAAGTAAAATACAAAGTAATTTTATTATTCTCACAGATTATTATATTACTCGTATCTACGTGAAAGACCAAAAAAATGAGAAGTACAGACTTTTATGACAGTGCCTTTATAAAGTTAGTACTTAAAATGTATTGTGCCTATACAGAAAATTATAAGAAGTGAATGCGCAATTAAATACAACGACATGGATAACACAAACAATAATAATGAAACTTAATTACAGAGCTTATTATCAACAAAGGTTTACGGGATAATATATATTAACTATCCATATAATTAGCATTTCTTTTTTAATCGAGACCACGAGGAAAAAGTTTAAAATCTTAAAATCGTCAAAAAATTGTATTTATAATAAGTTCAGTAATCAATTAGTTTAGAAGATTAGCATAAATTGTCAACATACAATTGTAAACCGAGACTACTTGTTACATTCAATAAAAAATGAAAAAATATATTCTTTTTAACAATTAATTAATAATATTTTTACACTGATTAAATATTATATTAAATATTGCAAAATATATTTACTACACTTATATTTGTTTTTATTGATTTTATAGAAGTAATTGAAATTTTTTTTTTTTTTTTGATAAATTGTATAATTATATGTGAATATAAATTAGTAAGACATCTATAAAAGTTATTCGTTTACTATGCCACATCTTCGACAGTAATAATAATTTAATATTTATAGATATTTTGAATCATGACTATGCAATAACAAATAGTATGTATGAAAATAAAAATAAATCGGTAAGTATTGTTCAGAATTTGCAGTAAGCATTGAAAATCAATCTGTTCGTTTAATTTTGTTTTAGAATTTGAATAATAAAAACATATATTTTTATTATAATTTTTTTCAAATACATAAAAACCCGTAATCACACGTCTCACATTTTTGATTTTCGAGAAAGTAAGGAAATTGTATTTTTGTTAAGCTATAAAAAAAAAAAAAATGCGACTTGAATTACAATTCATCCATTCATGTGAACTTAGTGAATTTGAAAAATAAAAACGACGTTTTTATTATTATATTACAAAATACAAGTTTAATTTAAAGAAATTTCATCCTACATATGCTTTTCTTACTTTATGCAAGGTAATATAGGAATACTTATAAAATGAAACGTGTGTTTAGAACTTAACAAAATAAAAAGTCACATTTTCTCTTGTCTGAGAAAAAAATCATGTTAACAATCAACTTAAAAATCACTGATAGTTTTCTGTCGAGTATCAGCTGTAAACACACACACCCGTATATATTATATACAGTCAATTGTCTTTTTTTAGCTGGGAATAAAGGATTGGTCGTTGATTGTGATTAAGAAGAATGACTATAATGACACGTCATTGTACGTAGCAGCGAATAAGTAGTATTTCGCTCGATTGTAAGACACTTGATAAATATTTAAAGTGTCTGATCGTGTGATTGTGTATGTATTATAATTAATAATAAAAAAAAAATGAAATCCATCGTATGACAATAAGGGTGTAGATGGTGACCGCAAAACATTTTCATGCAATATATAACAGAAATTTATTGAAACAAATTTGTATATTTATAATAAATATGTATTTGGTTTACAAGTTGAACATGAATTTGGACTATTCTGGCTGGCAGTCAAAGAAAAAACAAGAGTTATAATATTTTAGGAACGATATAATACACACGATAGTATAATACATACAAAAATATTCAATACAATATCATAACTAGATATACTATAACGTGATATGTACAATAACCATAGACTTTTTAAACTTATACGTTCTCTAAAAGGGCATGGACCAATTGCGCCTAAAACAAAATTTTTATACTTGGGTCAATATACCAATTGCGCTGCATATATTTTACGGTTAGTGTACCAATTGCGCTCTTTATATTTTACGGTCAATATACCAATTGCGCTTGAATTTAAATTATATTATTCTAAATTGCCATGCTCAAATTATTATTTGAAAAATTATTATTATTGTTAAAACATGCAAAATACAAATATTATGATTACCATAAACTCAAAATCCTATTACTTTATGTCTTATGTTTTAATATATTTTTTAACAGTGTATTATTATATATATTAATGTAGGGAATTTTATGAAACGTTATTATTATTACGCACATATTTTGATTACGGAAGTACGCATTTGAGTGATGGACGAAAACAAGTTTTCATTATCATCGGATATATTTTATCAGCCTAATTGTTTCGTTGCACACAATATACTGTAGATAGAAGAACACATTGGTGATACCCATTATAAATATAAATCATATTGATAGGTACCCAATACTTATGTCTTGTTAATCGTTTAGTATAAGTTTTAGTTGTTTGACGTTACAATATGGATCGTTTTACAAAAGCTTTTAGTGAAAAAGGTAAACCGTTATTAGTTCTTGACGAGTTTAAGTTCCGAAAATGTACTATTTCCAAAAATGGAATAAAATGGAGATGTACAATTAAATCGTGTACTTCGAATTTTTTATGTGATGTGAGTGAAACGGTGCTTTTAAAATCGAATTTTGATCATAACCACGAAGTAAGTTCAAATATTAATAGACAAATTGTTGCTAATTCATTAAAAAGAAAAGCAACAGACCAAGTTACAACACGACCACTAAAACTAATTCGGAATGAAGTGCAATCAAGTGCGTTAGATTTAACATTAAACGATGTGCATTCTATACGACGAAGCGTTTATCGTACTCGTAGAAAAACGCTACCACCTTTACCGAAAAATGTAACCGAAGTGCATACAGCTTTAAATAATTTGGATACAAATACATACAAGAGTGAGAATTTATTGCTTATAAACGACAATATGTTGAATATAATATGTTTTTCTACCAAATCAAACTTAGAATTTTTATGTACTTGTGACAAAATATTTGTTGATGGAACATTCGAATTTTGTTCTAAATATTTTTACCAACTTTTTACAATACATGGTTTGAAAAATGGGCACTATATTCCACTTATATTTTCTTTACTGCCAAATAAATTACCAAGTACATATGAATATTTATTTCGAGTTTTAATTAGTAAATGTGCAACATTCAATATTGATTTAAATCCAAAAACAGTCGTTGCCGATTTCGAACAAGGTATACATTTTGCAGTAAAACAAGTCTGGCCTTCAATACTTTTAGTAGGGTGTCGATTTCATTTATCACAAGCTTGGTGGAGGAATATTCAAAGTTGTGGACTGCAAACAGAGTATAAAAATCCTAATTCTGAAGTAGGAAAATGGCTTCATTTAGTTTTTGGTTTATCACTTTTTTCACACGAAGAAGTGGAGGATGTGTTTGTAGAAGAACTAATGACGATTCAACCAATTAATTCAAATCTAACTAAATTTACTAATTATCTCGTTGAAAACTATATATCATCTAATACTACATTTCCTCCAAAACTGTGGGCGTCCAATTCAATAAGCTGTGAACGTACAACTAATGCATGTGAAGCTTTTCACGCTTCATTTTCTACAAATTTTTATTCTCCCCATCCAAATATTTTTGTCTTTTTAAAAGTTATTATTGAAACGCAGACTAGCACGTACATTGCAATAAATAGTATAGAACAGGAAAAATATATTTCTAATAGAGCATATTTAAAAAAAAAAATAACAATTAATTCTTATATCGATAAATACAAATCTGGCGAAATTTGTAGAAACGAATTTTTAAAAATTGTGTGTTATCATTATTGTAAAAACGTTTAAATGTGAATTATAATATTATTATGTACCTATTAATTTAATTTTGAATAATTGACAATCAAACTTGTGACCAGTTAGTGTACCCACCTATTAATTTATTTGTGTTATATATATATTTTTTTAAATCATAATGTTATTATTATACCTCGTTGTGACCAAATTCATTATTTTAACGTAATTACAAACTTGTGACCGATTATAGTGTACCTATTAATTTATTTGTATTATACTTTTTTAAAATCATAATGTTATTAATTATTATTATACCTCGTGGTGAAACATTTATAAAGCATGCAAAATACAAACATCATGATTACCTTAAACTATTATTATTATTATATATTTATGATTTAACCACCTATTCTCTTATTATTATTAATGTTATATTATTTTAGTTTTCATTAACTTAACTGTATAAAGCCTATACGTTTCACCGACTTGGAAGACTTTTACTTTTAACTCGCAAAAAAAATCGGTTATTAACTAACTAATAAGTTTTCCTTAGGTAATGTAAAATATATTGAGCGCAATTGGTACATCGACCCTAGAATGTTTAGAGCGCAATTGGTATATCGACCCTAAAATGTTTAGAGCG
>NW_020271232.1:1596784-1622698 GCF_002803265.2 Melanaphis sacchari | reverse complement strand
AAAAAAAAACACTTAAAATGAAATAAGTAATCAATTATCAAGTTCCTACTATATTTATGTAATATATAATTTATTATAATTATTAATTATGTGTTTAATAAATAATAAATTTTCATAAATTTTCAAAAAACGCAGCGGCCAAAACGCATAGTGTGGCATACACGATATAAAATTATGTGTTTTGATGACACGTCCTGCCAACTTGTTTCCCGCCCGACCGCAACATGTTGCGGTCATCGAGCGGCAGGAATCGTCAGGTCCCGACAAAACGCACTAGTGTGACATCTAGAATAAGAACTCTTGTGAGTCGTTAATCCGGTCGACCGGATGCGTTTTGACCGGACCCGCCAAAACGCATGGTGTGGCAGAAGCCTTACTCGTTGGTAATATAATAATTGAAAAACAAAAATAACCGATAACCGTCGGCGGGTCGTTCTGTATACTGTATACAACAACCGAACAATTATAAAAATAAAAATAGTTTATTATGAAAAATTATTTTTTTTTTTATTTTACATAATATTATATAAAATATATACAATGATGCACAATGAGCATATTTGATAAGAGGTATAATAACAATTATGAAAAATAAAAATATAATATAAAATCCTACACAGTTATTATTGTAATACTATTATTATTATAAATTATTATCGTCATTCGTCGTAATATTACTATTGATGTTATTGTCTTGGGTTGTTGCGTGGTGCATCTCAGACTGAGTTTCGTGATATACGCCAGTAGTATTTAGTGTATATTTTTGTCATTTGTTTAATATTCTTAATAATTTAAAATGTCAAAAAAATATAAGAATGGTTCAATGAAGAGAAAATTAAAGGATAAACAAGATGAAGAAACAAAAAAAACTACGGGGTAGTTTAGATAAATTTACATTTAGAACAAATTCATCTACTAACGCACAATCGCTAGGTAATAAACTTTTAATAATAATGTTAAGTCATACTCTTATATTATGTACTATTACTTTTATAAATTAACACGAATTATTATATTTAACAACAGAGATGGACAATTCTGGGGCTCAAAAAAATAAATTGTACTGGGCCCGTGAATTGGTAAATCAGGCCCTGCTTAGATATGACTTAGTGGTTCGTGGTTGATCCATGAAACTGTATAAAACCATTAATCAATTTTCATACAACCCCGCTTGGCGGCATAATATGAATAGTTAAATTCGAATTTAAGTATAATTTGTGTTTCCGAATAACTAATAACTGTATTAATAATTACATCAACAGTTTTTAGGATATTAAAAATAATTTAGGTCAGAAAACATTTTAATAAATCAAAATCGTATAAGGTCTTAGATCACTCTGCCATCCCATGATATAACTTAATAGTTAATTACACCTCGTTTCATTCTATTATTTATATTAACAAAAAAATAATCTAAGCAGCTTTTTTGAAACCAGAAAAATAAATACAAAGCAAAAAAATATATTGCACCGTATTTGTCTAGTGATGAAACCAAGCATTCTTCTTGTAATCTTGTGCAAAAATAAAGACTCAAAATAACGCCGGTAGATAGCAGTGTCGTTATCGTTCGATGAGTGGTCTGAATTAGTCGTATATTATATTATAAAAATAACTAAAATTATTTATTATTATATAATTTATATTTCATATTTTCATAATAATAACAATATTAGAAACTTCCAAATGGATTACCTACCATTATACCACGCACAATAAATATTATACATACATACAACCATTATGTCATATACTCAAATACCTAGGTAAGTAAATCACATTACAAATTTTGAAATATCGGATCCATTATTATTGAAATTTGAAAAAAAACACGAAAATTTCATGTTTCAACAATATATCCTATGATGCGTATCCGCAAGCCCGGATTATATGTAGATCTATCTGACCTAGGTCGATGTTATGTTTTAAAATTACGCCTTTAAAGGATTGTACGCAAAATTATCGCTGTTGAGTGTATCGATTAAGTTAATTTATCTAGCTATTATCAAAGTACCTACGCTACGTAATAACTAATACCTATAGATTAAAATGTGTTCTTGGTGGGTAAATTTGAGTTTGTTTATCAACAAATAATTATTTTTGCCTTTTTTTTTACGCTTTAAGTGTTTTTTAATTAGGTATTTACACTGCATTCAAATATGAAATAGTTCAGATCCGAACACTACCGATAACAGAAAAGTTTCTACCAGCTGACGACTCATGTTTATCATAATATTATTATTTATCTCTATCGTGCAACGTTTATGTGAATTCTGATTGTAGTTGTAGTAAACTTTTAATACAGACTGCAGCATACCGCATAAGTCGGCATAACACCACTACAGGAGACGTATATTACAGTGCCTACTGTCTACTGCCTATATAATAATGCATTCAATATTTTTACTTTACATCATTTTACATATCTAAAATTTTGAAGCCATTACAGGCTGACAGGCAGTACATAATATTTAATAATAGATATTTACTTTAGTTTTAAATTATTTCTGTGAAACACGATTCAGATATTTTTTAATATTATAATATTAACTGGTAAAAGGCAAAAAGGCCTAAATGACAGTTCTATTACTTTTCAAGAGTGTAAAATTAAAGTTGACGGTATTTTTTTTTTTTTGGTATTTCTATTAATAAAGGAGGCTTGTTCAAAATAATAAAAATAAAATAATCAGAAGAACTCTGGTGTTTGTGTGTTCAAAACCTTAAATTGTGTTTTATCCCTTACTCCTATTAGTCTTCACTATATACGCCGTGTAGCTTAACCTCTTATATTTCACTAGTAGATATTATATAGCAATAATAAACTAATAAAGTATAACATGTATAAACTCTGTTTTTAGAAAACAAAAGTGCTGTAAATTATACTTCAGAAATTATTTTCCTGGAGTTAAAAAAGACATTAAACACAAATTTAAAAATATGGGTATTATTGAAACCCAAATGATAAATGCATACGAAATTACGAAAACTACTTCATATGAACATGTGAAAAATAACTGCGATTTGTTTGGTGAATTACCAATTATAAAGTTAAGTGAGTTTGAAAAACATACATGTGTAAACATAATGAAAGAAATTAATTGTTTTATTTTTCTCGCTAAATCAAATTTACTTGTTTTTATTTATAATTATTTAGATTTAATGTGTCAGCATATCTCATCCTATTAAAATTCTTAAAATCTGGTTACAAGTATAATGATATTTAAATGTTACATCATGTTAAGTTATTTGTATTATTATTGTCTATTAGTGATGAATTTGTTTTAAATTAGATCTTTATCCTCGTTGACATCTGATAAGAGTAGCCAATAGGTCTTGAGGCAGTTGTGGTTTTAACCGTCGGTTTTGTTTAGGTTCCCAAGTTTTAAAATTGTGCTCCTTCAGAGACTTAGAGATTGGTGTGGAAATGTTTGAATTGGATTTTAATCCAGTCTTGGAGGATAGGTATTCCAGTGTTATTTTGAATTTGCCTATTATTTATGATCCCTGGGGTTTTTGGGGTATATTCTAATTAATTTGTTCTGGAAAAATTCGATTTTATTTATTTTTGTTGGAGATGCTGCTGCTCATATTGGGTAGGCGTATGTGATTAGTGGTCAGCATATTGAGGTGTACAGTAAGGTAGATGATTTTATTATTTGGAGAATTGATTTAAAATTAACTAAAGGTTATAGGTTAAATTTGTTCATTTTTGTATATCCTTTGGAAAGTTTTTTATTTAGATGAATTTAGTCAGATTTTCGTCTAAGAACACGCAAAGATACTTGACGGAATCGTCTTCTTTATTCCATTCTATTGCTTGGTTATCATTGAGAATGAATTGGGAAGATTTTTGCTTCACTTTTAAATAGGTAATTAGGTTCAGTTTCCATTTTTTATAACCAATTGGTTACTGTATATAAAAATGTTTGGAGATTTTGAATTAAAAATTCCAGGGAGTTACTTCGAGTTATTATTGTTGTGTTTCATCCGCAAACATCTCTAGATGACAGTTTGGGGGGGATTTGTTATGCCATGGCTCATGACAGTAAATATTGAAGAGAGTAAATTTACTTTCATTCAATAACTGTCATTATCAGCTTTTTGAATTAAATACTTCAAAAATTTAAGACTCTGGTATTAACTTCACAATCCTTGATTTATTTTGAATTAAACCGAGTATATTTGTTATAAAATATACTAATTAATAATTAATAATTTTATAATAAATAAATATATATTAATATATATTTTATTAATAATATTATTTTTATAATATTCACCACGAGGCATGAACAATTTCCCTGCAAACCATCTGTCATTAGCTATGTATATATCAGCCCGCTTCAAAATATTTTCTACCCATCACAATATTTATACTTCTTCTTCATCACCTGTATGTTGTACGTAACACCACGAATACCATAAACTACTTCACCATCGAAAATTTATTTTATTTTCTTAAAGAATGACTATTAATATTATTTATAACGATAAATTATATTATAAAGGATAATATATCAAAGACTTATTGGTTATAAATAATATAACTTTATAAGTAATCATGTTTAATTTTATTTACAAAAGTAATTTTTATTTTTACTACTTTATCATTTATTCTTACTAATTTATTTATTGCTTTTAAAATAATATGCACAATTGTTGAAATAAGCACTTATTTTATTAATTAAATTTTTTTTTTGAAACATTTAGTTTGTAGTATGATGTTCTTGTTCTGTTTGCTGATATTTGGTAAACATTAAAAGAATGAAATATTTATATTTAAGTTTCTCAAAATATTTGAAACACTCTATCTGAAATGTAGAATATTTTATAAATTTTTTTTAATATTCAATGTGAATATAAATGTTAAGGTAATAAACTTTTGAATTGAATTTTTATTTATAAAACAGTTATTTTTTCATATTTTAATTATGCTTTACAAATAATCACATATGCTGCATTAAAAATCTGCTTTTATTTTGAAAATGTACAATTGATAATTCCCATATAGATATAATTGTAACATTTATTTTAGGTTTCTATGCGAATTTTTATCAGTATGACAGTATTAATTATTGTTTATAAAGTGTAAGGAGTTACTAGACACAGATATAGGACATTTGAATCTCATGATTTTTAAGTATAAGACAATTTACGTAATTTTTTATTTATGAAACACGTTGAATATTAATATTATATAAAATATAATAGCAATAAACCTAATGATGAATATGCTACAACATTAAAATTTCATTGTAGGTATGTTAGATCACAAAGGATACTGTTCTTAAGAATCAATTATTTTAGATTTTGTATTGAACGGTATAATTAGATTTTAATTTAAAAATTCATTGGAAATTGGAATACCTATTAATACTTATCATGATGATTTTATTAATAATAAAATTGTCACTAGTGACGTTCGATGACAATAATGTGTTCTAAAATTATTGATCGTGGACATGGAATATCCGATATTGTTACATCAATATGATCGTTTGGTCGGTATTTAAGTCAGTAATGTACTGACGTGAAGTATAATATTATGCTAAATCGGGCTTCATATTTTTATCAAATGTTAGGTTTTAATCTCAGGCTAAGTACTTGAAACAAAATTTTAACTCGATCTTCATTGTTTGACGGACGGCTTTGGCTTTAGAGTTTATAGTAGAAGCAAATTACGTGCGATACAAAACCATAAACATTACAAGACATTCAACAATCTCCGTCATACATAATACATTCTAATTCTATGCGTGTTTAGTCAGTACAACATCGTACACAAAGGTCACAAAGGTAACGTCTCGCGCCTTGTAGTGTACGAGAAAATTGCAAACAATGAAACAAACAACAATGTTAACGACAACGTCGCCAACTACAATGGTCTGCCAGTTTCCCGCCAACGTGTGGCAATTGTTTATCGGTGTTCGTGTTTTAGTAGACATAGACGCATAGTTTTGCGTTTTATCCCGCCATATTGGCGACACTGTGGCACACCGTCCGCCATGTCTTGTGGTGCCGGCACAGCGTTGGCGCGTTCGAAAACCGACCGTTGGACTGAACGTCCTGGAGTACCACCACCACCACCACCACCACCACCACTGCCACCGCATTCCCATCATCGATGCGTACGCCGTATATAGTGTGTACATTGTACAGCGAAAATTCATTTTCGTCGTTATCGCTGTGGCGTCGGTGCGTGATCGTGGTCGACAGTCGTTCAGTCGTGGTCGTCGTCGAGTGAGTTGTTAGGCCTGTCGTCTCACCCCTACCCCGCCACCGTTGCGTCGTGGCTGTCCGCCAGTCTATCGACGTTCCCGTTCCCGCTCATTCGTCCAACGGTTCCCGCGCTATCCGATTAACAAATAACAACCGATACTGTACTGTGCGCTGTATCCCGGTATCGACGTAACGATAGAGTGCTAGTCCGTCTGCCGCTGCCGAATATTTTCGTTGCGACCCGTTTCCGGTACGCCGCCACGAACGTTCTTCAGTTTGCTTTGATATTTCATACTCACGGTCGCTACAATGCATAAAGGTACGTCATGTCGTTCAAAATCGGTTTCGCGTGGTGTGTGGCGTCGTCGACTGACGCTCCGCTGCGATGACGGTGTACTGTTATCACGGGTCCTAGAGTTTACATGCCGGACGTGCACGGGCTTTTCCGTTCCGTGTTACATCGGCTGTGTCTCCCTTTCCTTCCGTCCCTTCCCCGTTAACTGTTGCGTCAGCGTTGGTAGACTTAAGAAACCGTTCCAATTGCTAAACATACCCTAGGGAACCAGAATCGGACGCGATTCAAACTGAACTCGACGATGGTTACTGGCGTTATATTGCTCAAAAAACACACTTTTCAAATAGTTTTTTGTCATATTTACAGTGTTACTTGATGATATTAACAAAGAATCAGACCCCAAATTCCTCCAACATGATAATAATTTTGTGTTGCCAATGACAGGGTATAAATTATGTATGTATTCATTACACGCTATGTACCTACATTTTAAAAACACAGTTTATACTAATTTTAAATAACTTAAACAAAAAATTCTTTGTCCTTAATTTATTTGGCTATTAACTGAAATAACTATGTATTCTTAAGTTTCCGTTGTACATGGTTATTAATTCTATCTTAATTTGATATAACTGTCTGCTTTGAGTTATATCGTTTATGTACAAAAAAAATGTAGAGAGTATTCAAGTATATTTGTTTCTGATTTGACGATACCTCGTACCTAACATTACAGTATTCAAGAACCACTTAATTATGTTTTTAAAGTATGAAAAACTAATTGCTTAAAATTTACTATAAAAATATAGATTAATCAATTTCTAAGTATTTCAATTAATTTCATTAATTTAAATTTTTTCCAACAAAAAAGGTGGTACGTGATATTGCATCATGAAGATAAAAGTTATTTCATCCAAAATGATTTATTTTTTTTATTTTACAATAAATTCATATTATTTCTAGATTTTTTTATTAATATAAACTATGACATTAAAAGAAATATTAAAAAAAAAGTAACAATATCTGTTGATTCTAATATTAATTTTCAAGAGCTGTACAATTTACTTTAACAATTTAAACTCTTTAATAAAACAACCAAATTGCCATTCTCTCTGTGCGTTTCTTAAACATTTCAACTCAAGTACTGTTGTACAAGTTTTGTTTCTATAAATTTTACATAAGATAATTGTACTAATGTATGATATTAAGTATAATAATTATAGATATTTATTTAATATGTCTTATTTAATGATAAAAAAAATCAATCAACAAACAATATTTTAACTAATATTAAAATTAATTGGTTTTGTAGTTACTATCAAGTGCTGAGTATAGCATACATTATAATATATGTTGTGCCTTATATCATTACTTTAATGCAGTGTTTCCCAAACTTTCTTTGTCGGACTCCATAAAGATAATAAAAATAACTGTGGGGCCTCCTTAATAAAAATATAAAATAATAATAAATAATGTAATTTAGTATTTTCATTTTACGTTTGTGGACTCCCTCCAATACACATGCAGACCACAGTTTGGAAAACTCTGTTCTAATGTGTTATACTAGAACAGGGGTCGGCAACCCGCGGCCCGCAGAGCAATTTTTGATGGCCCGCACAAAGGTGGTTAATTTTTGTGTTTTACTTTTGTTCAATAACATTTTTCATATAATTTTCAATATTATATAATTCTTTTTCCTTAATAAATAAAATCTAATTTAACTGTTTCATAATAGCAATACAATTATAAGTATTATATCATAATATGTAATTTTTTTTTTTAATGTAGCCCTTGATGAACAATTGAAAAAAAAATGGCCCGTGTGGTTAAAAAGGTTGCCGACCCCTGTACTAGAAGATTAGTAATCAAGGGCAGACATAATTGGCCCTGGGGAAACAGAAAATTCAGCCTAAATTTCACAGATCTAGGCATAGATTATCCATCTGCCATCCTAGCTAGTCCTCCCCTAGTTCTATATACAGATAAAAATGTAAGAACCTAGTAAAAATATTGATTTAAATGATGGATAACATAAAATACTGTAAAATAATTCACAAGTAAATTATTTTTTAAGTCTGTATTTTAATAAGAAATAATTAAGTATCGTCATATAAATTTTAATTTTGTTTAAACTATTAACTAATTAAATAATTACCTACTATGATTTGATTTTTAAAAATAGCAATGTTATTGAACAATTTTAAATTTTACAATGTCCTGTTATTTTCAAATTAATTAATGAATAAAAGTGAAAGATCTATATGTACACACTTTTTGAAGTAAAAGATAAGCCCAAATAAGTTTTAAAATTTTTTAGTCTACCTTTTTTATATTTATTTAGTTCAAGATTATGAAATGTATTTTGTAGAATTAAATCACAAAAAAATTAAGTTATAAAAGTACCTACCTACTTGTTATTTACTAAAACTAGTTCTGTATCTGTGTATTAATGAGTTATTAGGTACTTATTAGTTATTAGGTATTTAATTGATATAAGGTATAATTTTATTATTATTTATAAGTAATATAAATATTTTAAAAATAATAATGTTAGAGGTAATAGTTTTTTACCCAATAATCCAAACAACAAAATACAAAACCAAAATTATTTTTAATTTTTTAAAATATTATTTACTATTTAATATTTATAATATCCATAATATTTAAGTAATAATTTATCAATATTGTAAGGCTGTAGTAATGAATACAAAACAATATTATAATGTAAAATCTTTTTATTATCTAATGATTAATAGTGTTTCGTTAAGAAAAATAAAACAGGTTAGGCTAAATAAAAACTACACAATCACTGTGATTGTTGTTATTGGCAATTTTCTAAAAAAAAAAAAAATAGCCATTGCTTTGGTAAAATAAATAAAAACTATATCTAATAAACTGAATAATCATGAATGAAAATAGAAACATAACTGATAACCAAATAAGTTTTAAAGATTCCTGCACTAGCTATTAGTATTAATTGTCGACTACATGACAATAATACGTGTAAGTTTATTCATAAAGTATTATTATTAAACTTTTATATTTTATAAGTTATCGGCCTAAATTTATTCAAGCAGCCCAAACTTTCACAGGCCCAGGCGAGGATCACCCACTCGCCACCCTAGCCAGTCTGCCCCTGTTGGTAACTACATCATATTTTAATCTCGTATAGTTTTTATTTACATTGAAATTTTGAATTTGAATGATATACCAATATGTCAATTATTAAAAAAATTGTTTTAGTAATGAATATTCTATTCTAATTTGACTTAAATATCTATTTAGAGCAAATAAAAATTATTTTAATTAAATGTTGTCTCATTTTTTTCAGGAGTGGCTGATAACGAGTATGAAATTGAATCCATTTTATTCGATGATACATATGGGAGTAAAACAATGTATCTTGTTAAATGGAAAAATTATCCTATGGACCAATGCACTTGGGAACCATATCGAAATTTAACAAATTGTGCAAATGCATTAAATGACTACAGATCAAATAAGGTAGTTGCTGCTGACATCTATAAAACTGCACGTTTTAAAGAGCTATATGATTCACTTAATATGTTTGGTGATCAAGAATTGATTGAATTGTTGCACCGCGTCATCGAGGAAGGCATGCCATCTGTAGATGATAAGTTTGTTAGGGGTACTATTGCTTATTTATCAACAGTATCCCCAAGTAGTAGGAGTACATCATTAACTAAATTGATTAGACATAATTTGATGATAATTGAAGTTAACAGAAAAAGGCAAAAACAACTTGATAAATTGTGTAAATGGCAAAATGATATGGCTGCAGTCTGTGGATTTAACATAACTGTTGTAAACAATGTAGACTTTGAAGGCCCACCCAAACGGTTTTATTATGTGGATGAATGTGTGGCTGGGAAAGGAGTTGAAATTCCAAATGACCCTCCAGTTTGGTATGTTAAATGATTGAATGTATTTTATTTTAACTTATATGAGTAATATATTTAATTTTTGATTTAGGTGTCACTGTGATGTTACTTGTGGAGGAAAAAAACGTAAAAAGACTGAATGTCATTTTGGCGATTTTCAACTTGCATATAATAAATTTAAGCGTGTTATAGTTCCTCAAGGCACACCAATTTACGAGTGTAATAAAAAATGTTCTTGTGATAGCACATGTATAAATCGAGTAGTTCAACATGGTCCTAATAAAAATTTTAAACTTCAAATATTTCGTACAGATAACAATCGCGGTTGGGGAGTCAAAACTTTAATAAATATAAAGCAGGGTACCTATATTACTAAATATACTGGTGAAGTGATTACCAGATCAGAATCTGATCAACGGGCTATCACTCATGGTTCAAAGTCAACATACTTGTTTGATCTTGACTACAATACTGATAAAAATGATAGCGTTTATTCTATTGATGCAACTACATTTGGTAATATATCACATTTTATAAATCATTCATGTGATTCCAATCTGGCCATATTTGCTGTGTGGATTGATTGTTTGGATACTAATCTTCCAACTCTGGCATTATTCGCATCTAGAGATATTAGTGCAGGTGAAGAGATAACATTCAATTATATGACTTCTGTTAATAATGAAAATCGGAGAATTAAATGTAAATGTCAATCTAAAAACTGCCGTGGTTACCTGTGTTAGTATAAATAATTTTATTTTCATACTGACACAAAATTTTTATTGACTATTTAATATATTTTTCATCATTATTTATTCTCCAGTAGTATTACATAATATGAAAAAGTAAGATTTTGAATCAATTTTGTTCATTGTTTAGATTAACTAAAAGGGGTAATTTATATGTATATAGTGTAAATTTATAACTGATTAAAGGTAAAGACAAAATATGATGTCTTAATAGTACATCATAAATATTTTTTCAGTCATATCAGAAATTAGTTTATTTTATTTGCATTTTTGAAATTATTTAATAATTATTTTGTAGTTATTTTTTCCCCTAATATGTATTTATTTTTAATAAATACAGTTGAAAACATTTTCTTTAGAAGTACCTAGTAAATGTGACTAAATATCCTACAAAATGTACTATTTATAATCAAATAATTATAATTGTAAAGATACATTCAACTAATCATACAATTATAAATTATTCAAAAGTATTAAATGTATTGCTTTTATATACTATAATATTTTGTTGTTTTTTTTATTATTATTATTATTATTTAATTTCTTCAAAATTAGTTAATGTAAACTGTTTAATTATATTAATGCCAATGTATATTTGATATTGTATTATAATAATAAAAAAATATTTTGTTAAAAATGTAATAATTACTCAATTAGTATTGATCTTTAAAATTCTTAATTACCATTTTTTCATTCTATAATAATTTTTAATGTCAATTTTTTTCCACGTTTTAACAGTTAATTTGTTTTGAATTATTCATTCCATTAAAAATATTGATAATTTTCCATAAGTATATTTAAATGAAAAATGTACTTTCAGAATGTTAATTCAATTAAAATATATTTATTTTTTCTATAGTTAACACAAGTATGTTTTTTTAAATATTCATAAAAACCTTGGTGATATTTAAATTATTTAATACATTAACAAATATGGTAAATATATTTATTTGTGTATTTGTGTATTTTTTATTGTGTTTTAAGACTTAAATAATCATTGTTAGATAAAATTGGACTGCAAAAATTGTTATTCTAAGTTTGTTTATTAAAATTATGTAGTAAGTTTCAATGTTTCTTTTGACAAATAAGTTTGATGATTCATATTGTATAATAATTCATTTGTTTATGATTAAAAGTCATGTTAAATGTAATATATTAAAAGACTGAGTGTAATTTATATTTATTCAGTTGTTTTTAATAATTAAATATTTTTTTTTTAATTCTTTGTTATATATTAAATAACAAAAAATTTTACTTGATATGTAAACTACAATATGATTATAACTTTATCACATTTTAATGTATCTGATGAGTTTAATGTTATAAATAGTATACGATGTAATACATACTATTGGAATACACTGTATATGGATTTAACAGGTACTAAATATTTGATCATAGTTAACTGCTGTAATATTAAATAAAACATGAAAGTTATTTTAAAGCCAATTTTAATTTTGAAAGTGATTGATTAGAAATATTTTTAAATAACTGAATTTTATATTAATTTATTAATTTTGTATTTTTTTTTCAAAGACTACGTTTAAATTTTTTTTTGAATAAAATATACCTTTTACTTGTATATTGTAAAGTTATTTTATTTTTGTTTATTTCTTTATTTTTCTATGCATTTAAAGAGTGTTTAGTTTAGGCCAGAGGTATTCAAACTTTTTCATCCACCAGTTCCTTTTTTTCTTCACAATATTTTGATGACTATCATATAAGTAATGGCAAAAAAGCAATGGTTATATTATGTATGTAAATAATTATATTATTATTATATTTATTTATCAAACGACTGTATAAAATCAATTTAGAATTAGATAGGTAATATTAATAAAATGAGTAATTGTTTTATGCTTAATAAAAAACAAATCAATATTTTGTCAGATGTATGAGCTTATTTCCATGACCATAATATATTCAAATCTTGGTTAATTTTAGAAATAGCTATTCTCATCTCCTTGACGTTCACTTTTAAAAACGTTATTAGTCTCGTGTGTTCGTCATCGTTAACTTCGTGTAGTCAAAACAAATTGATACAAACAATGTTTTCGTACTTTTTCTTAAAAAAATATAAAATTGATAATTAAATTTTTCAATAAGTATTTCATTATACAGTTGACTCTCGATAATTCAATCATTTAATAATTCGAAGTAAATACTCGGCCCCTTGAAAATCACGCGGTAATTCGAACAAAAACAATGCATTTAACTATACTCGGTAATTCAAAATTAAATTTTAAGAAAATTAGCCACCAACATTTGATAATTCGAAAAATCATTCGTTCAACGTTCGGAAATTCGAAGTATATTCACCAAATGTATTTTATCTGTATTCTTATCATCTTTTTGTTAATAATTTACTATACAATCGTGTAGAGATTTAGCTTATTATTTTCTACAACTATAGATTATTATCGTAATAACCTTATCGTATTATCTTAATTGTTTCTAATCGTAATTTAACTCGTCGAGTCGTGGATAACCGTCAGCCGAATATAGTTTTATTTTAGTTTCGTTTGGTCGGTTATAATAATAATTTAATTTACATAGTTTAATTACATATTATATAGTTTCATTTAAAATTTAAAAACAATAAATAATTCTAATATGTACCGCCTAATTTACTGAAATAATTAATATGTACAATAATAAAAAACTAAATGTTTTTCTTAACTCTTGGTAATTCGAAGTTTTCCAACAGTCCTGTCAACTTCGAATTATCGAGAGTTAACTGTATCTGTATGTTCCATCCATTCATTATGTCTTTTTAAATATATGAGACATATTGATTTTTATAAAATCTTTAACTGCTCTAAGCCGTAGGAGTTAGACAATCATATTTTATTCGTTTCAAATTATACGAAGAAATCGAAAATGAATATTAAAAATTTAGTTGAACTATAACAATATAATATTTGTTATATCAAAACAAGCCTAAGGTGGGAATTAGAAAATTAAAATCATATTAAAAATATTATTTTCAAAATATTTGATTTAATGATTTTTAGGAAATTCTTACCCGTATCAAACATCGGTCGTTATATTGGTCAATGCATAGACAAAAGTCAAGAATACTGGGTAAATGGTCAGTTAAGGTTGTACATAACATCGCGATCACATTTATTTCCACTATTTCCAGTATACTGTTAGTATGGAGTATATACTCCATTGAGAGGAGTCGAGGTCTATTCAGTCTATGTTTCCTGTGATGTATGGTACAATATTAGGTACATCAATAATTATTAAGTTTTAATTTTACAACTATTTTAGCTCAACAAATTATTATAGTACAATAATATTATTACTTATTATAATATAAACATGAAATAAAAAATGTTTCTACCTAATTATTATTAGGCAGATACAAAGACACATTATCCGGTATTTTTGAAACATTAGTGAGGTACAATGTATAACCTAGGATAAGACCATTATGTTACAATGAGGATAATTTGACGAAAATAGCTATGGAGATAAGAAAGCTTTGGGGATTAGTGTTTTAAGAACTGAGGAGTGAAGAGTAATTAGTAGACTATTTAGAGAGTTGAAGTTAGTGATAAAAAATTAGATAATATGACGGAAAAGTGTTCTGTGGAAAAATCTCGAGTCCGGGTGGCTTCAGCGTAAAGTTTCGGTCTGGAATGATGGTTTGACTCCGGAAATTTGGCTGGAGGTGCTTTTGAGGGTCTTATTTTTTTCGAGCTCTTTTGAAAACTGGGCATCCCCTTAAATAGGTAATGTGTCTCCGGAGCAAAGTGCACACTTGGCTGGACTTTTCCGGTTCTTGGCGGCTTGGCGCACTCGCTAATATGATGTTCCGCTTGTTCCGCACCATGTTTAACCCAGTGAAAGATGTTATTGCAATAGTTTTGCGTATGGCCTAAAAGATTGGCAATCATGACATTGTCAAACGCTATGGCTCTTTTTGTAGGGTTTTTCGATAACCACTTTGGTATTAAGCAACGACTTAATATTGTGAATGTCCTCATTTTTTTTATTCGGGTAGATCTCCACAAATAATATAGTGAAGGAGAAGTTTATTTTTGTCTTTGGCGTTGTGAATGTGTTTTACTTGATGTCCTAGTTCATCCAGAGTGAAAGATGTCGGTATAGATATTTAAGGTCGAAAGGTGTAAATTTCTGATGACAACCCTGTAAAGACGTTGGACGCGAGGTAAAAATGAATGAAAACTGGTGTCAGTTTCATTTAAGTGAGAGATAATTTTGTTAAAGATAATATGAGTAATATGACCTAAAGGTTGGACGATGAGATGAGAAGTCGAAGACTTGTAAATAAAAGCGTTTGGGCCTGTAATACTTGTCAGAATGAAGTTGAAGGCGGAGTAATTTGCTGTGTTATTTAGGTTGATTGATGGAGCCGGAGGATCAATATCCTGGACGGTGTGAGGTGACATAGTGAAATCGTCTTTGGAGTTGTTTGAAGGCATGGAAATATTGCTATTTTTACAGGTATCATAATTGGTGAAAACGGTAAACTTGTTCGGTGAAACGAAAAATTTTGATTTTTATCATTCTAATTAGCTGACAAAGACGAAAATTTGACAGTTGACGTTTTGGGGTGCTGCGTGTACTCGCAATTCTGAACCAGTTATTTGAATATTTTTATTCGGTGACATTGTTAATTGGAAACGAAAATGACAACGTGCGTACTGCAGCTATAACGGAGCGAGATAATACGAATTACGAAGTACACGTTAAACGTTACAGCTGAACTAATAATTATTAAGCTTATTGTTCAATTATTGTAACAGGTTGCCTAATAAAAAAATTTTGCTAAAAAAAAATATTGTTCATAACTCGTTTAAAAAAAAAAAAATCATTGATTTTTAACTTTTTGTGATTTATTAAATAATATTTTCTTTTTTTAGATTTGATGATGGGTCAATTTACTGTAATTCAACACAACAGACTGGAATATTCAGACGTACAATAGGGCGTGCGCCAGCCGCTAACGCCATCAACCAGTTGCACTTAACCAATTGCATAAATTTTTCTTACATATAGATATTATATGCATAATTACAATACTAACACATAAAATAAGGTGAGTTAATATTTAAATTAGTGAAGATAAAAATAAATATGTAATATATTACGAAGAATAAATATATATACTACGTATGTTAATAGTAATAATTGGCATACAATGTAGTTTCTTAAAAATGAAATGTACCTAATAAAAAGATCACCTAGTTTAATAAAGAAGGGGGATTTTATCAGAATTGGAATTTTAGACGCATCTATAGTCTGTACACGATAAATAATAACATATAATGACTTTCAATTGCCGATGTACAACGTGTCTAGGAGGGGAATGATCGGCCGATGTTATAATATTTAATGATGATCATTGTATAATGATATTATACATCAGTATACTTAACCTAAGTTATGAATATAACCTTTTTAAGGAAGAGTGTAACTCTTAATTTATAAAAATGGTAATTAACTTTTTTTAAGTGAAACTGAATCTACCCACTTATTTATTGATGTATCTTCAAAAATTTTTTATCGCAATTTTTTTTTTTTTAATTTTAAAGCTATTTTATTGTACTTTCAACCAACATATACGATTAGATAGAAACTAAATATCATCAAAAAAATTAGCATGTTGGTAAGTAAATCACGTTTAAACTCCATAAAATATCATATTTACTAGTTTTATTTTTACTTTATTATTCTACTGTATAATACTTGGAATACTGTAAAATTTGTTTTCGTATCTTACATTATTTCCTAGTAATATGTTGTTAAGCGTGATTATCTTAGGATTCTCCGAATCGTCTATCGGCTTCATAACGGGATTTTGAAAGGGGGAAATAATGTTTCACACCATCGTTATGTTGATAGTTGTGATTGTTGTGAACTTATGATGTAAACTGTAAAACGTGATAAGTTAAATGTGCTGATGTTCGTTTAAGTTTGGTTATTACTTATTAGTTTTGGATGGTAATTTCGGTTTTGTTAAAAAAGAAAGTCAAAATACCCGTAACTAAAACGTCTAAAACAATAAAAGAGTTAGACTTTTTCATTGATTATAGAATTCTGTTATCAATGGACTCCTTTAGAGAAGTTTTTTTTCATAACCTAAAGTACCTATTAATATTAATTTTTTTTTTTTATCAAATATTGAGCCGGCCGGTCACTTCCTCTCAGGATACATTATTTAGGTAACATTGGTAATGAGTGAACGAGTGTCGAGTAATGATAATTATTACAGTTTATTGTAAAACGCGTCTTACTATATCATTTATTATATCTTTATTATTATTTTAAATGTGTTCAAAATCAAAAGCCGTTAGGCCATTAGTTATTTTAATCGTGGAATTAACAGATTTTACCTTACTCCGTCATAATGGAAAGGGGTTCTAACTATATGATAAAGACCGATTATATTATCGATTCTAATTCAGAAATAAATGACTTCACTTAATTTCCGGGCTCTCGTTACTACCCTTTAGTGAAGTAAACGATTGTATTATTGAATACTTAATACCGGCTTAGTATTTAAAAAAAAAAAAAATGGTTGAACTTTTTGATTATATTTTGGTTGATACACAATATAACATATTTCTTAGAAATAGAACTTGGGTATGGGATGTCCGAATTTTCATTTTTATAAATATTCTTAAAGAAGTTCTAACAGTAAACATATTTTATACCTACGTAGTCTATACCAGCGTTTCTCAACCTTTTCACTGTGGCGACCTCCTTTTTGAATTTCGAATTTTTAGCGACTCTTTACATATATTTTTTATATACTCGCATAGATTATTATTAATTACCATAATAGTACTATACAAAATACAGTGTTTTATATTTATTGATTTTATTTTTTTCATTATTTTATTTTATTATTTGAGCTTTTAAATTTTTGTATTTTTGTATTAGAATCATAGATTAGCGACCTTAATTAATAAATTGGCGACCCCCAGGTTGAGAAATACTGGACTGTATACCAATATCATATCTAGTTTTTTTTTTTTTTTATTATTTATTTATTTACACTTAAGCTAGGGCATTGTCCGGCTGTCATTCTCTTTGGTACTCGAATTCCGTCTATTCCAACAGTAAAATATTTTGGCTTAACCCTTGATCGCAGACACATCTGGGCCCAACATACGCATGTAAAAAGATTACAACTAAACTTCCGACTTCTTATGCTTTAAAATCTTACTAGTTAATAACAAACACACAAATCTAAAAACAAAACTACTAATGTATGAATCCCTCATCAAACCCATTTGGACTTATGGTTTCCAACTCTGGGGAAATACTAAAAAATCAAATCTAAATCGTATTCAAGCTTTTTAAAATATTGCATTAAGAGAATTAACGAACTTCCCCTCTTATGTTTCAAATCATTCCTTTTACGCAGACCTGAAAATTAAAACTGTAAGAGAAAAAGCAGTAACTCATTATAAAAGATTCCATAACCGACTTGCAACTCATTCCAATCCTCTTATTCAAGCTCTGTCATCAAATGTTATTCCGGGTAATCCTCCAAGGCGCTTAAAACGAAATTGATGTAGAGATATGTTAACATTAAAAAAAAAAATGAGATATATATATATATAATATATGTAAAAATAAAAATGAATGTACAACCTCACTTAAAAGTGCATCACTGGATGGCTGTTTTTATCAAGATTTTTATGTATTATATTTATTTTAGCCAATACTCTTATTGTACCCTTGAGGTATAGATTTTGTATATATTATAACAAAAAAAAATTATTTATTAATATTAAAACGTTTTAATACATTAGGTGCTTTTAAAAGTTCAGTAAATTACAATTTAAATTTAATTTTTACATTTATATTATTGATAAAAATGATATAATAATATTTAAAAGTTATAGATTCTATATTTTAGTGTTGTATATTTTCATTTTCCGATGAGAGCTCTTCAATATTCGTTAGGACGTTAGGAGGACGTTTTGGGACAATTGAGGTCGTAGTCGCCTATTTTGAGTTTTAAATAGATAATATAATTTAATAGGGCTGTTGAATTATACATAGGCCGTCACATAATTATTTTTATTGAAAATAAAAAAATAATGTTTCAACAATCAATTTTTATTTAAAATAATAATAAAAACTATTGGTAACATTAAAATACTTAAATACCCGTGTAAAAATTAAGAACATATAAATTTAAAATCATAAGGCAAAATCTAATTTTCTTTTGGTTTTTGAAAACCTGTTAATAACTTATTTTCATAATAAACTATTAAGTTTATTAAAACACCCATGTGGAAGCATATATACGGGTGGCGACTATGAGAAGAACGTTGATGCGCGAGTGCGCGACGTGACGTCTGACGTTGTTGGTCGGCACGATTAGAAATTGTCGACTTATAAATAGGATGATTCGTAAAACTTCTTACATAGGTATTGTATAAACTATTTTAAATGTATAATATTTAACAACAATATATAAAATTAAATTTTTTTTGAGAAATTCGGGAAGCTATCGCTTCCACGCTTGTACCTGCGCACCTCTTGATCAGCGATGATCAGTGATCACGGTCTTGCATCGTAGAAAATAAGAAAGATATCTGGTGATTAGGTAAACCTAAATAGTCATTAAATGATTAAATATATAGTGGTTTTTAAATTATAATATCAAAATGTTCACAATTCACAGATAGACAGATAATTATGCGAAATGATGAAATATAAAATATTAGCTGTAGCATATTAATAATTAATATTATAATTTAATATTTATAGGTAGTTAATAGTTATGTAACATATCGTGTTATCTTATAATCTACAGAGAGAATGAATTATTAACGGCGGAGGAAGTGTCTTGTGTGATAAACGTTATCAGTTATCACATTTTTACCATGATCAATATCAGTATCGTAATCTAAATTGTGATATCATCGTTAGCCGTTCGGCACTTTTACGTTTGACCGTGTGTCCGTGTACATCTCTTCATTTCTCTTTGCGCGCGCAGTGCCGCCGGCCCTGTGGACTTCGCCTGTACTTTTCTGATGTAAGACGATTGTACTCGAGGAGCGTCTCGCAAACGCCCTACCAACAGCTGAACACGGCAATCGCGTTCGGAGCTTGTCAACGTCGGTTTCCAGTGTGGAACCATGGCCAACTCTGTGCGCAAGATTTGCACGAAAATCGGAAACGGCCATCAGTACTTGTTGGGCACAGCCAAAACGTCAGCGTACGGTTGTCACGTCGTGTCGGACACCGTTCAACAGCACTTGGTTAGACCACAGGTAAATCGCTTGACCGCGTGCTTAATTGCTCGCCGATAAGGTCACCTGTCAAGGGTGTTTCCTACAACGGGGTGGTTTTTCCGGTTTCAGGTCGAAACAATGTGCAAGATCAATTATGCCGAAAATTTGTTCCGTCAGTCACAGCCGTTGCTCGATTACATTGTTCGACCTGTAAAAAACCAACAATCCGCAGAAGCGGCCGTTGAGTGGCTCAACTCTGGGTTTAGCAGACGTGCAAACCCCAGAAATGGCGTTTATCACAGCACCGCGTTAAAACAAGACAATTCTACCAAGTCTGACGAAAAAATCAGCACACCAGATTCTAAAGGACTTCCTAGTCAAGAACAGCTAGATCTTGTTTGTGATAGGTTGGCAGAAGATGTAAGTAATCAAATATGTTGATATAATTAGTAAATATTTTACTTGAATATAACTGCTCAGATGACTATGTGTTCTATAATGTATTATATTTTTATTTTTTAGTTACCATTAATGTTCAGACAAAATTTAGATTATGCATTATACCATCCCAAATTAGTATTTGAGAATAATATTAGAGGAACTAAGAGTGTGTAAGTAAATAAAGAAAAATAATTTTTATACAATTTATAACTTATTACATTAAACCTGTTTTTAGAGGCTTAGAATATTTTATGTCAACAATTTCTATATTACGTTTGATGGGCCATTTAAAATATGCTTTTGTAAAATTTGATATTTTAAAAATAACTAAACATCCAGAAGATGGAACGATTAAAATGCGTTGGAGAATCAAAGGTATATCAGGAATGAAAGTATTCTTGAAGTTTTGGAAATTCAGACTATGGAACTTGGAACAAGTCATAAAAGAAAATGTAGAATCGTACGTGTATTATTCTTTAACTAATTGCGTAATAATACCAACTAATAAGTTTCTAGTTCAAGTATTTATTCCAAGGTTTTTTTTTTTAACTTAAAGCTTTTAAATATTAATACCTAATAATTAGTGATTTTAATGAAACCCAATTTTTTAACTGCATATTTTAGTAATATTTCTTTCATTCAAGCTAGTCATAATTTATGTATAGTGAATCTTTCATTTAATTATAATTTAAAGAAATATTTCTGAGAACCATATTCAAAATAGTACCAAATTTATGTTATTCAATATTAAAAACTTTTCGACAACAAGAAGTTTTTTGTTATTCACTGAGACTTGGTAATATAAAATATAATTCTATTAAAGTTCAGTTTAGAATTAAATTACATATTATTTTTTTCTAGTATAATACTAATTTAAGAATATCTTTTAAATAGAATTCAATATTACTAATTACTAGCATAAATAAATATTATTACAAATGTCATCTTTATTTGTCAATTAATAAAATAATAATTTTATTGTATTTTAGATGGCATGATGGTTTTTCAATATTCTATTTAGGATCTGATGGTTTGGTTCATAAGCTTACTGCAGACAAAGTATGTTAAATTTTAAATATTTTGTGGCTAATACAAAGTGTGTCATGTTACTTTGTTTATGTTTAGATGCAACCATTTAACGACCCAGTAATAGAGGATAAAAATCCACTAGCAACGAAATTGGCTCTCTTTTTAGGACTATCACCGCAGTTGGGTAATTTGGATTGCTTAGTTTCATTTGACTCTGAACAGACAAATGAATTACTGAAGATGGTTATTATGTCTCTAGAAGATGTCGTTTAATATTAAAGACACAACATTCAAAAATACTTCGTGCCCTGTTAAAAAATATTCATTATTTTTATACCGTTAAAACCTTTGTTAAATAATATTCATGTGGCCGTTGTATATTTGTTGTTTTGTTAATTTATGAAGAAATGTTTGTTGATTATAAAATAGTTAAACAAGTAGATGTCAATTTAACCTAACATCGTTAATGTCATTATTTGTGATGAAAACACTAAATTGCTTATAGAATTACAAAATACCGTAGATAAGCATTGCAATTGACTTTTCGTGTAAATCAAATATAAATAAAACGCTTAATGGTTTTATCAAATTTCATGTCATCTTTTTTGAGTATTAATGTTACTTCATTTTTGTATTTTATTAATTTGATGTTTTTGAGTAAATATGAAACTACTGTGTAGATGCTCATTTGTTGTTAATAAACTTATGTGACCACTGATTTAATATATTTGTTATTTAAAACGACACCATCAATTATTTACTTGCCCTTTCAATGTAATATAAATAAGATTCTTGTTATTCATGTTGAAGCAATAATTATTTGTATGATTAATCAATGTTTAAATAGGTTATAAATTGGCATGTCTAGAATAGATGAATAAATAAATCCAGTGATGCAGTGTAGGTTTAGAGTGCCACAGCTGAGTAAAAACTCCCTAATGCAGGGGCGGCCAAACAGTCGATCGCAAACGATTTTAAAGTCGATCGTGCTAAAATTTATTTTTAGGCTGCGCACACGAAAATTAATTATGGTGGTATAGTAACTTAATAATAATAAAAACTTTTTTATTGAAGTCGATCCTCAAATGTGAAGTATATTTTTAGTAGATCGCGGCCGAAAAAAGTTTGACCGTCCCTGCCCTAATGTGATGTGTGTATTTACAGTTAACGCAAGTCAATCGACTTGTGTTCAGCTTGAAGTGTAATATTAAAAAAATATGTCGACAGTCAACACTTCTGTAGTCTAAGCTAATAAACCAATTGACTGCAATTAATGTACGTGGGTCTATGAGTATACTAAATGGATATTATTCTTAAAATTTCAAGTTGGTCAGAATTCAGAGGACTACAGTCTGAAAAATATGTGAATGTATCAGCAACTCAAAATGCTAATAATTGTCAACAATTTACTTCCTATATAACACCTATATCAGCTGTGCCAGCCTTGATATTGTGTGTTGTGGGATGTCGGCTGCATTTGCTATTTTAATTTTAAACAATACGTGTCAGAAAAAGTAATGCTGTTGTGATATGTCAATGCATACATTATTGCATTGAAATTTAAAACCAGAGCAATTGTTCATGTTTATTATTAAATATTTTATATTAACACTGTAATTTGAATATTTGACGTGTTAACTAATTTCAACTTTTAGTGCGCTAATCGTCATGACAACGTACTCAGGAATTTTGAAAGCTCGTGCAGTTAACCTAAGTATCCACCCCCTTTTTTTTCAAATGTAGAGAATGTCCTTGCTAATACTTTTCACATAGATGGTTCATAAAAATTAATTGATATAATTAATATTTCAAATTTCCATTTGACATTAATTGTTTACATCCCGCCCCCACACCCAAAAACCATTTTGGCTCACGGTATCATTGTATTTATCCACATGGCTCGCTAACATATATTTACATATTTATGTTGGCCGCCTTTGATCTATTAACTGAGAAAACTTTATTTGCAAAAATTACTTTATTCTTAAATTATGACAATAACAGTTTAAGAGTTTCGATTAATAATATTTTTTATATTTGTTAAATTAAATGATTAAATGATTGTATTAAAACTTTATCATATAGTCTGTCTGACTGTATGGAATAAGTACATATTAAAGTAAATTTTTAAGGTTTTTGTAATTACATTAAAATATTTGTTCTAGATTGAAAAAGACATTTTGTAAAACTATCTATAAAGAGTGAATAATCAATGAAAGTTAAAGCAAATTTTTAATAATGAAAAAATATTGTTTTATTATTAGAGTAAGTCTTACATTCATCCAATTTTATATTAAATATTCCTTAAATGGTGTTTTAAACAACCAAAAATAAATGTTGAAGAAATTCTGAACAGTAGTGCTGGTGACATGTATTAAATTAATATTTATATTAGTATTTTTTACTAGCAACTTTCTTGATAAGCGCTGTTCGTTGTTTATGGGCTTCAGTAATTGGTGCTTTCTTATACGGTTTCAATTCATCAGTGCCAAAACCAGGTATCCACATATTTAAGTACCGTTCTGTAAAACATAAACAATGGTTATATTTTAAATTCAAATTCTAATAAAATTATTTTACATTTAACAATTATTTTAATAGTAACCTAAGTAAATTTGGACGTCTTTAACTTCAACAATATTTGATTTTCTGTGTTTAGCAAATACGCACGCTGCTTTGACTAATTCATTGACAAAATCATCAGATAATTGCAACATAAGATCTTCTACGTCTTCTTCTAACTGTTCATTTGGATCAACTTCTTTGACTAGTTCACGCAAACGTGTTTTTGTTAACAACTATAAAAAAAAAAAAAATATTTTATAAGTTGTTACATATTATAATACAAAAAATAGTTAAAAATCAAAATCAGTTATGCATTATTTTGATTTTTATAAAAATTATTTTTGGTTATTTAATTATAATTTCAGAAATAGAAAATGTAAAAATTTGTCGACAACCATAACCAGAAAACTATTTATAAACAGGCACATTGCACAATAAACTGTAATAATAGAAAAAAGTGTTCATGTGAACATTATGGCATTAACCTAACATTTAAAAATAATTGAATTGGTTACTAAATGGGCTTTGTTATACTTAGATAATTTTTCATTTTATTTTACAAAAAATATAATAAATGTAATCGATTAAAATGTTCACGATTAGGGCTTATAAAATTTAATGTTTCTACAACAATTTTTTTTTAGTAATACAATCTAAACAGTTTTTATATTTGCAGTATTTACTGATATAGATGAAACATTTGTAATGAAATAATTTTAAAATTATTATCTATGTAATTATTACTAATGTATCAATATATTTTTTCATTTATTATTTGGTTACTTATTGTATTTTTTATAAGCAATGCTAAATTATATTGATGATACTATGTTTCATAATTGTACATTGGTATTTAACACGAGAGTAATGTTAGAGTGGCATACATAACTTCTTGATTGAGAAAAAAATGTCAAAAATAATTTATTTATCTTATAATCAACATATATAAATATGTGAATTTGAATTTCTTGCATAATTTTTTTATCTATTACAGTAAAAATGCATAATTAAATATTTTAATTGTTTAGAAAAAAACAAAAATCTTTATTTTCCCAAAAATTAGTTAGACATTGCTATTAATTAATTATATCTATATGCTAAGTTAATAGAATTATAGGATTATTTAGAGAAATACTTACAGCTGCACTGTCTGCATTAATCAAGCTTTTAATGGTAAGTTGTGGTGGTTGTGGCAATTCCTGTTGCTGTTGCTGTTGCTGTGATGGTAATTGTTGCTGAACCATTTGTTGTTGTTGTGGCTGCTGCACTGTCTGTTGTTGTTGCTGTGACGGTAATTGTTGTTGTTGCGTCACTAGTGGTTGTAGTTGCTGTATTGTCTGCTGTTGCTGTTGCTGCTGCTGTGACGGTAGTTGCTGTGCTGCTTGTTGTTGTTGCGGTAGTTGTTGTTGTTGCTGCTGTTGCTGAGACGTTAGTTGTTGCGGTAGTTGCTGCTGCTGAGACGTTAGTTGTTGCGGTAGTTGCTGCTGCTG
>NW_020271232.1:1495692-1596774 GCF_002803265.2 Melanaphis sacchari | reverse complement strand
ATAATCAACATATATAAATATGTGAATTTGAATTTCTTGCATAATTTTTTTATCTATTACAGTAAAAATGCATAATTAAATATTTTAATTGTTTAGAAAAAAACAAAAATCTTTATTTTCCCAAAAATTAGTTAGACATTGCTATTAATTAATTATATCTATATGCTAAGTTAATAGAATTATAGGATTATTTAGAGAAATACTTACAGCTGCACTGTCTGCATTAATCAAGCTTTTAATGGTAAGTTGTGGTGGTTGTGGCAATTCCTGTTGCTGTTGCTGTTGCTGTGATGGTAATTGTTGCTGAACCATTTGTTGTTGTTGTGGCTGCTGCACTGTCTGTTGTTGTTGCTGTGACGGTAATTGTTGTTGTTGCGTCACTAGTGGTTGTAGTTGCTGTATTGTCTGCTGTTGCTGTTGCTGCTGCTGTGACGGTAGTTGCTGTGCTGCTTGTTGTTGTTGCGGTAGTTGTTGTTGTTGCTGCTGTTGCTGAGACGTTAGTTGTTGCGGTAGTTGCTGCTGCTGAGACGTTAGTTGTTGCGGTAGTTGTTGCTGCTGAGATGTTAGTTGTTGCTGCTGCTGAGATGTTTGTTGTTGCTGTAGCTGTTGATGTTGTTGCTGTAGCTGTTGGTGTTGTTGTTGTTGAAGTTGTTGGGGCTGTTGCTGGGGCTGCTGCTGAGTTGATTGTTGTTGCGGCTGTTGATGTTGCTGTGGTTGCTGTACACAAATAACGATATATTAAATAACATTTTGCAAACCGTAACTACTATAATAATCAGACAATTTTGAATTTAAAGTAGTAGAATTTTATTTTTAGACTATCTTATCAATTATGAGTAATTATTACCCACTGACTTGGAATCATTACCTACATTTCATACTATTATTTATTATTTTAAAATTTCAAGATAAACATAAAATTTAACACAAAACATAATAAAACAAGAAATATTTTTATATTTTTTACAATTAGTTTTTTTTTTTTTTGATATTGATTGCTATCTCTGTAAGTCTACCTACATAGGTATTAACAAATAAAATTGATTTTAACCCATTCGAGAGAGTTTCACTAAATCAAATAAGTGCAGTCTGCCTAATTTAAGTCGCGGAATAAACACTAAAAGTACTATTATGTTATAAATGAGATAATAGTTTTTAAATAATTCAATATTTTCAAGGAATAAATTTGAATGCATAGATTATGTAGGTATCAGTTAAAAATTAAGGTTTGAGAAGTTAAATAACCTATATAATTAAATATTAATTTATAATAATATGTAAAATCAGTGTTCAGAATGAAATTTAAAAATGTCTAATAATTTTCAAGGTATGGGAAATTTATTTGAGCCCAGTAACTCAAGGATACTAAAAGCTGTATTATTCAATGTGTCTTAAAAAATTTGTTGAAATAGCTAAGTTATTTGTTTAAGCATCTGTGCAGTACTAAAAAACCGTTCTTTACAATTGGTCTTGCACAATGACTTCATTCAGTAGGATCATTAATTCTGATTTCAATTAGTTTTTATGCTAACAAATACGAGATTCCACCTAATTATTCAATGAATAATAAAAAAAATAGTGGTGCTTGTTAAAGTATAAAAGTTCCAAAAATTAAATCATAATATTCAGAACAAAACTAAAGTTTTTTTTTTTTCAGGACAGCCGACATATTGATTAATTATGCTTTAAATCTTCAAATATTTTAACTAAAAAATGTTTGGTATCTTTTTGAATAGCAAAAATGATAAGAAGTTAAAATGTATTTCTGGTGGTTATAACTTAATAATCAAAATGATGTCAATGGTGGAGCTAGTTTAGTCTTAATTTTGGGAAAAACATGAGAGTATCAGACATACGTATGTATAAAAATTTTAATTTGTATGAAGATTGCTGTAAAACTGTAGAAGTCTAAAATATTAAATACCAACAGTATCAGCATACCAAATTTATGAGGCATAACTAGGGTTAACCCTTGAAACAAATTATCACCTCCTCTCATACAACAATATCATAGCTATGCCACCTAATTAAGTAATGATAGTCAATAAGTAGAATGATATAACTAGACAAGAATAAAGACAATTAGTTTGTATAATGTACTTATGTATAATTCGTTTTTTTTAAAGTTATATTGTGCACAATCACGACTAAAGCTAGTACTATCTTAAATAGTGTGTGTAACTAAGTAAGGAAAACTATAGCTCATGGTGTTAGAAATAATGGAATTAGTTAGATATGACAGAATTCTTACTTGTTGAAGTTGTTGTAGTAATTGTGGTTGCGGTAGCTGTTTTATTTGTTGTTGTTGGTGATGTTTTATTTGTTGCTGTTGTATTAATAGTTGTTTTTGTTGCATTTGTTGTAGTTGCTGCTGCTGGAGTTGGATTTGTTGTTGTTGAGTCGGTAGTTGTTGCTTCTGTTGTAGAGGTAATTGCTGTTGGAGTTGTTGTTGTTGCTGCTGCTGCTGTTGTTGTTGTTGTTGCTGCTGTTGTTGTTGCTGCTGCTGCTGTTGTTGTTGTTGTTGCTGCTGCTGTTGTTGTTGCTGCTGCTGTTGTTGTTGCTGCTGCTGTTGTTGTTGTTGCTGCTGCTGCTGCTGAAGTTGTTGTTGTTGTTGTTGCAGTTGTTGTAATTGTTGGAATTGGAGATGTTGCATTACAATATTTTGTTGGGTGGTAGTCACTACTGAAGGATTATTGAGCACAGCTATTGTTGACACTGGAGTGCTGTTAAGAGACGTGACAGTGGACACTGGCGCGTGACTTGCATGTACGATTGGAGACATGGACGGATTGATAAGTGGAGCGTTTGTCGATATAGTCGAACTGATGAGTGGTGCGACTTGTGGTACCAGTAGATTGTTGAGAGTTACTGACGTCGTGGGCGGTTTGTTATTGAGAACCGCTACTGACGGCGATGAAGGGTTTAAAATAGGTGCAACTGACGAAACGGGCAGATTGATGTTGGGTGTGATTCCCGTTGGCGTCATTTCAATGTTGGTAGTTTGAGCCTAAAATATATATATGAAGTATAAAATCACGATAGGTAATTGATACGCGAAAACCGTTGAGCATAATAATTATCGACAGTAACACTTACCACAAATTGTTCGATTTCATCATCCGTTTCCATAGGTGTCGCGTTCACATCGTTTTCCATGGCACCACTCGAATTCATCATTTTGCCGATGTGAACTGTATTTATTTATTTAATTGTCCGCTTCAGAGCGTTAAAAAGGATTTTTGACTTAAGTGTTTAAACTTTTAGAGAATCATAAATTAAAAAATTATAATGAAAAAATGAAATTACATGAGTATTTATTATTTAACATTTACTATTTATATGATAAAATTTATGTCAGAATGTCATATATTATTATAATATAATGTTTTTATTATTTACGACAAAATATTGATAACAAAAGTACGAAAAGTAGAATCACTATTATAGAATCGCAGTGGAATTATTGTCGTCAGTCGTCGGGTAGGGTCGTGGAGGTAGAAAACGCAGTATTTGTATTTCGTACAACACGGACTTCGATTGAGCAGGAATGTTTATGATAAGGCAAGTGATAACTTCAGATGATTGTTATTATTTATTATACAGTTCTCCTAGCCGTCTAGCACGTGTCTTTAAATATTCTCACTTGTGCGCTTTTTTTCATATCAATTACTTAGTACTTACCTAAGTATCAAAATCTAATTATCAACCGATTTATTCACGATGGTTTACAAAAAACGTAAAATAAAAGTTTTTAGACCGAAAAAAAAGAAGGAATCTATTGATGTCGTGATCGGTAAACTCAAGGAATCGTACGAACAGGTAACATATTTTGATTTTTTGATGACTACGGTTGGACGTTTTTCGACCCACCTAGTTTTCGTGCCCTACGAATTACGATATACAATATATTACGCGCTTTACAAAAGACTGTTCAGTGTACAATCATTTTTTCATCTACATTAATTGTTTCTGGTCTTTGACGCATTTGTGGACAGTAGGCAGTTTGTAAATGTTTATTTTTTTCAATTAATTTAAGGCCTAAACTGACATGTTTTTGTATTGCTTACTGTTCTTTATTTGACCATAGTGTGTACAGTTATGTTTGTAACATAACCACATACACAGGAGTAATTAGAAATTATTTATATTTGAAGGTAGATTGTGTAATAGTAGTAAATTTGCAGTTTTCAACTCAATAATATACTTATATATTATGTGATTTTTTTAAAATTACAAGTCTTCTGCTCTATTTATATACCTATGATATTACATTATCATATGATATAAAATATTATTTTTTTTTTATAGATTGATCCAAATGCTATTGAAAAATTTGAAGATTTTCCTTTGTCGGCACCAACACTAAAGGGTTTGAAAGAAAATAAATATTTTGTACCTACTGAAATACAACGTGAAAGCATTGGCTATAGCTTACGTGGTGAAGACATATTAGGTGCAGCTAAGACTGGCAGTGGTAAAACGCTAGCTTTTTTAATACCGGTTAGTAAACTATTAGAATCATTTAAGATTGTTGTATCATAATTGCTATATTTATCAGGTATTGGAAATATTGTATTGCAACAAATGGAATCGTACAGAAGGGTTAGCTGCTCTGATCATAACTCCTACAAGAGAATTAGCATATCAAATATTTGAAACATTGCGTAAAATTGGGATTTACCATGATTTTTCTGCTGGTTTAATTATTGGTAAGTATTATAATTTACATATTGATGATGTAGAAACAAACTAAAGTTAAATAACAAACAAAGATTTGATTTCAATGGTATTGTACGATGGTTAGCTTCTGTCATCAACATATTCTGAAATAAAGTATACTAGTTTCCGGATAAGTGACTATCTGGGTTTATAGTGACTAATCCTTACCTCGTATACAGGTATTCTAAAACAGTATCCTCCACCATAGTGAAAACCGACTACAGTTTTATAACCATTGCTGTTGAAGTCTAAAATCTATAAGTAAATTATGATAAAAAAGTACTCAGAAAAATATTCGGCCCAGTCTATAATATAGAAACAAGAACATATGAAAGAAGACATAATAATGACTTAAAAAGTTTATATGGAAGACCAAATATATTATCAGTTAGCAGAAGTAAGAGAATAGAATGGGCTGGACATGTTTGGAGGGCGGAAGGAAAAACTACAAAACAAGTTATAGAAGGAAGGATGTAGTAGGAAAAGACGTTAAAATGATTAATGAAATTGTAAAAATGGAAGATGCGAATGATAGGATCCGATGGAATGAGATATTTTTTTTTATAAAACTGTATTAAAGATAGCAGTATAAAGAAATATTTAATACTAGTTAATAGGATGACTTTATCTTATTATTTTAATTATTTATGTATGTATTTTTATTTAATTATCAATCTATAAATATAAAATATTACAAGTTGAATGCCAAAAACATGGGGTAAATGGCAAAATTGTTTTGAAAAAGACATTAAGAAAAAAAAAATTAAGCAAATCCTATAAATTTGGGAAAATAATATCAATTTTTTTTTTTTTATCTGAATTGAAACATTGTTTAAATAGTCTTTATATCATTTATATATTTGTGTCTATTGTATATAATATTTTAAACAAATTTTAATTATTTAATTTATTTATATGTAATTAAATAACTATTTCAAATGTTTTTTAGGTGGCAAAGATTTGAAATTTGAGCGCAAACGTTTAGACCAATGTAATATAATGATTTGCACACCAGGTCGTTTATTACAACATATGGATGAAAATCCATTGTTTGACTGCTCTAATATGTTGGTACTAGTTTTGGATGAAGCTGATCGATGTCTTGATATGGGTTTTCAGGAAACTATGAATAGTATTATAGAGAATTTGCCTCCTGAAAGGCAAACTCTTTTATTTTCTGCTACCCAAACCAAGTAGGCCCTCTTAACATAAATATATTTTTTAAGAAGTATAATATTATATTAGTTGTTACATACTAATAAATTATATTTTATTTTAGATCTGTAAAAGATTTGATAAGACTTAGTTTAACTAATCCTCATTCAATTTCTGTTCATGAAGAATCAGAGCACAGTACTCCATCAGGCTTAGTACAAAGTTACATGGTATGTGAATTACATGATAAAATGAGCCTGTTATGGTCTTTCATAAAAAATCATTTACATCATAAAGTGCTAGTGTTTATGTCAAGTTGTAAACAGGTAAGAATTTATATAATTCGGCCATTAATTATAGATATGTAATAAACATAAACTTATTATTTTAGGTTAAATATTTTTATGAAATATTATGTAAACTACGGCCTGGAACTAGTTTATTAGCACTATATGGTACAATGCATCAAACAAAACGTATGGCTGTGTATGAGTCGTTTAGTAGAAAACAACGCTCAGTTCTCTTTGCTACTGACATAGCTGCTCGTGGACTTGGTAAATAAATAATTTTTTTTTTAACTTAAATGCTTATAAAAACAATGTATATAATATAAATAAAGATATTTTTTAAATCAATTATGAATACAATATTTATTAAAAATAATAAATACTGTTTATAGATTAACTTGTTTATCAAAGTATTAAAAATTATAGATTTTTGTCACACGTTAATACATTAATAACAGATAATATATTATTTTCGTTGTCAATATTAATTATTTTAATTTTCAACATATTAAAATAAAATTTGCAATATATTTTCAATTTTGTAACATTTAATTTATTGGATTTGTGATTTATATATTTGAGACTATATTCACCTATCCTATTTATTATTTTTGGAAGTTACTCAAATAAAATATGCTCTTAAAGTATTCATTTAAGGTATTTATTAGATACAATTAAATTCATGCTGTTATTGATTATATAATACATTTTAAATTTAATTCAAGTATAAAATTATTTATGTATAGATATATAGTATATGTGATTGTAATGAATTATTTTTTATATTTTGTATAGATTTTCCTGCTGTTAATTGGGTTGTTCAGTTGGACTGTCCAGAAAATGCTAACGAGTATATTCATCGTGCTGGTAGGACGGCTAGATTTCAGAAATCTGGAGAATCGTTGCTTGTACTTTTACCTTCAGAATTAGCTATTTTAGAACAGTTGAAAACTAAAAAAATTCCAATTTCAGAAATAAAGTAGTTATACATAGTAATAAAAAAAATGTATTTTAACTATAACAAATATTTATTTACAGAGTTAATCCTAATAAATTGACTTCAATTCAACGGACATTGGAAGCTACTTTAGCAAAAGATCACATTTTAAAAGAATCAGCTCAGCGTGCTTTTGTTTCTTATATAAAATCTGTATTCTTAATGAAAGACAAAAGTGTATTTGATGTTTCAGCTTTAGATACAGATTCATTTGCTAGGTAAATAACAATTTTTTCCAAGTAAATATTTGATAGTTATATTTAATCTTAATGTCTTTTAAAGTTCATTAGGTTTAGCAATACCACCACGTGTAAGGTTTTTACAAAAATGGAAAAAAGCTAAAGAAGCCAAGAAAAAAGAAAAGGATGCAATTGCACAAACTGAAATTGAAAATCTCAATGAGAAATTGAACAAATCATCTGATTCTGAAATTTCAGACGACGAGCCTGAGCCGTTAAAATCATCTGTTAAAGATTCATATAATTTTCATGATGGTAATTAACGATTTTTTTTAAATTCCAAATTAGACAAATTTAGGTATTAACTATTCATAAAATTTTTGGTTTATTAGATGATAATAGTGATGAAGAAAATGATGATTTATTCACTGTAAAACGAAAAGATCATAATATATCAGAAACTGAAGATTTTGAAGACGAAGTAGAATTATCAACTGATATTTTGAATAAAAAGAAAAAAAAACCTTTAACTAAAGCAGCAGTAGCAAAAAAGATGATTAAAAAACAAATTAAACCCAATCAGAAAACTGTTTTTGATGAAACCGGAGAAGTAAGGTATTATAAATTTTTACTGAATGTAATAATTCATGCATGCATTTTTTTTAGGCTGTACTGGACAAGGCTAAAACAAAAGTCTCACAAATGGCTCGAGAATATGAGAATAATAGTGATAAGGGTGGTATTGATATAGAACAAGCCAAACAAATGTTGCGTGAAGAGGATGTATATGACAAACAACTGTTCCGAGAGAAAGTTAAAGCAAAACATAGGGAAGAAAAAAGGAAAGCCAAAGAAGAAGCTAAGAGAGCTGAAATGGAGGACGCAAGTTCTAGTGATGAAGCGTCTGTTGATTTGTCTTGGCTGCCTGATCCAGACAAGGTTTATGGAAAACAAGAGAGTGATAATTCTGATGATCATTTTAATCCTAATTCTGCTTCAGAATCTGAAGTCGATGATGATTCATCAAATATTCATCGGTAAGGTTTTGAGTGTGTGTGCTTAAATATATTTGTATAACTTAATTTTTTATTTGTTTTTATATTAATGTAGACCACCTAAGCGGAAATTATTGACTAATAAGAAAAATAGTGAAAAACGAAGGAAAATTGAAGAAGACTTAAATGAACCCATAGACACGGGTTTGAGTTTAAGAGAAGATGAAGAGTTAGTGCTTAAAATGTTGAATGTGTAACTTTTTGTTGTATTATGATTTTATTTTTATTAATTGATAATGATATAATTATTAATTGATTGATATTATACAAATATAATCAATTTATGAATCCGTTCAATTTTGTAATTTAGCATTATTATTAATATTTTTACGCCCTCAATTTATATGATTTATACATATTATTTAGAAATTCACGAATTTCTATGATGTGGTTAAACTTTCTTCAAAAACATAGTGGAACAACTCCATGTACGAAGAAAATTCTTTTGCTCCGTGTTGTACGCAGTGTTGGACATAATTGATTAAATTGTGTAATCGATTACGATTAATTTATTGAATTACATGAGTTATTAATTGTTTATATCATTTTTCAAAGTAATTAGTAATCATGATTACATATTTGTAGTTGTTAATCATATCGCAAAATTTATCGCATAACTACAATCTTGAATTAGGTACTATATAAAATTATTAAAATTATGAATTCACAAAACGTCAACTATAATCTATATACAATATTATTCGTTTTAGATTTCTAGAGCTACATTGCAATTATTACCAGTCGATGAATTGCATTTATACCTATGTATATTTATCTGATAAATGTTCAAAGGTTTCCTTATCTCCTTCATCTAAATTTATCCGTTAACGTACACTAAAATATCGTGTGAGGTTTAGTTAGTACATTACTGGTCGGATTTCGTTGTTTTTCATTCTATTCTGTTTAACATTTCATTTGTATGCGATATAACTACGTCCTAGATAATATTATATTATAAGTGATAGCGAAGGGACTTCTGTATTAGAAAACAATAGAAATTCATCATTTTCAGATTCTCCATAGCCATTTCAACGATCAGTTGATGGTCATTTTTAAAACTTTTTTTTCCTGAAAAATCACATGTATATCAAAATAAAACGGCGGTTCAATGCGTAAAATGTGAGCCTAAAATTGTAGAACTGTAGTCTGCAGTGACGCATTAGGAGTGTTGGATGTGCAATTCTCTGGGACAGGGGCTAAGGGCCTCCAGTTTTGGGAGGCCTCTAGATCTCATTTACGATATTTCTACCATAATCTGTAATATACACGCATATTATATTCTTTCTAATAATAAATAATAAATAATAATTTCTTTACTCTTTTGAGTTTTGAGTTAAGGGGATTCAAATTGCGAGTATTATTGGCTGCACAGCGTCAATGACTGGACCACAGGACCACTGAATATATTGCAAGGTGAAATAAATACTTGTTATGGCGTTAACGCATAAGTAGGTACTACCGCATGTCTCCTAGCATTAAGAAGAAAAATTGAAGCTTAAAAACTACGATAGGCTCATTCATATTTTCAAAAAAGCAACAGATGAAGTGATTAGTGCACAAAACACACCACTACATTCAGTGAAATCATCCATAAATCAAACAACGGACGATTTTTTTGACTTCTAATCTTCTACGGGATAAACTGGTACTTATATTATAACAAAGTCAGAGTAATAATTAGAAGTTCTAAATTTCTTTGCCGACGAAGAAAACGATCTCAATAATCTCGACAAGCATCCTATTATTATTAAACAAGTTTTGATTCGATACAATACTTCACTTCAGTCGTCAGCACCTGTGGAAAGCCGAAAGACTTTTTTCATTTGTAACAATGATAAATCAACTGAGAAGTCATAAATTATCAGATCAACTATTTGAAAAACACGGTGTTGTATTAAAAACAAATAATATATTATTATATTATATAAGAATGTTATAATTTTTACATTTTTTATTATTATTGCATATTTACATTATTATTATTATTATTATTAATATTATTGTTATGAATTCAGATATATTAAATTTGTCCCCTTCCTTGTATCCGCCTTTGCACGAGTCGTCAAATTAACCGTCTCGCGGTAGGAGTTTGACGGCGCAACACTTTCAGCTTCACATACATAGGTGCATAAAATACGTGCTGTATATTTACTATGATAAAGAAAAAGTGGCACGACAATGAAAAAAAATTGGTCAGCTTAAATTTTGGCACCCCCATTAAAAAAAAAAAAAACCAAATGACGCCACTGCTATTATATATAACTCTTTGTTCTCGCTTACATTGTTTCGGTCCGGAACAATCGCGGCCGTGTGGATGTATATATTTTGCAATATTATATAATGTCTACCGTTGGTTTTGTTCGCCGCATAGTTAATATCTGCAGAGTTGACTTTGTAAAAAAAAGTTTCATTTTCGCCGAACGTCGTTCCGTCAACGCGTCAGTCGTCGGATCCTATTAAGCGCGAGAAAAAGAGTAACGTTAGGTACCTACATTTTTTTTTTTTTTCAACGCGCCCGCAACGGGATTGTTACACACCGTAATGTCATAATTCATAATAATAATACGAGATTAGTAAAAGTAATAGCTCAAAATAGCATCGCGATAGCGTTTATAATATTGTACAACTGTCACCGCTGCACAGTTGCCGTTGAGTATAATAATAATAATAATAATATAATAATAATGATAATAATTATTATTTCGTTCTTAAAAATTTTGATCGTGAACACAAAAGCAAGCGTCCCGCCGGGTTTTTCTTGCGAGGCGCATGGTTTACACCGCAGCGCTGCAGTTGATATACCTACGCGTATATTAAATGTCACTGCAGGATTTATTGAATTTCATATTCTTCGTTTGCGACGCGGCGGCAACATGACGTGTAACCGATTCAGTTGGTACCTATAAAATATATTGCGATTTTAAATGTTCTTATATACGACCACACACAAGTACACCTAAACATTCATACATTATAATCCACTTCTGTTCAATTATTTAATGCGCTGTTATTTAATAATATGATGGGCGCGGTATACTTTTTAATACATAAATAGGTTTATGCGGTTTATAACGATTCGTTAGCCGACTGGTTAAATATTTTACGCTAAGACAAAACATATTATGAATGTTGTCTATTACTTACCTACATATTCGTGTGCTATTTATAAACATTACAACTTTATAAACCGCTTTGTCATATTACAATAAGACGTATTTTCGTGTTTTAATCGTATAATATTTGGATTTTACCGTTTTAACACATTTTGAACTTTATAAAACTTATGAGCATAGATGTCTGTTATAGCCTAAAGGTATTTAATTTAAAAAAAGGTCGAGTAATAGTATTATTTTACTTTAACATTTTTCACCGTGTAGTTAGTCAATATCCCTAGATTTCACTATTTGTATTCATAAATAATAATTGAAAAATAGTTATCGTTGGTAGATTTGTCTATAATCATAAATTTATAATTGTAATTTTTTCTCGTGATAATTACAACGGTATCTAATTACCTATACTAATTTTATTTACTCTTTCAAAATGTTAATCGTTTTTTATTTAATACTAGGTAGTGGGGAGTTGGCCGTCGCCCATTTGAGTCAAAATAAAAAAAAGGTATGTTTTCCCGACAGCCCATTTGCGCCAATAATTTACCGGGTATAATTATAATAAAGTAATATATTTTTGTTTCATATAATAATAATACAATTTTATTTAAATTATAGTCAATTGTACGAATTTTTCAAAAATACAAATCCTTTTAAACAAAAGGTATAATAAATAGTTATTGAGTATACATATTTTTTGAAAATTATAGCTATTGGCTATCTTGTTATCAGGCCCATCAATAGGCTAAGCAGCTACGAGGAGCTAGAATAGTTGTAAAACAACAGACATAAAACTACAAACCCACTTAACTCAAGTCAGTACGCCTGGTTAGGAGGGCCCCGCAGCACGCTGGATCGACTTGCGGTTCCGGATGTAGTGGTCGAGGAGCCAGCTAATTCGGCGACTACGCGCATTAGCAATATAGAACAATCACCGGACCTCGCGAGAGAAGGGACCCCTGTAGTGGCGGAAGTAAATCTTGAAATTCGGAAAGGCTTTTATCGTTTTTTTCTTCTTAAGATAGAGAGAGAGAGAGAGAGATATTAGGATAAAATTTAAACAAACGACGTTTGACAGTAATAGGGATTATATTATATATTAACGATAAACATTTTACAGGTTTTTAAAACGCCGCTAATTTTGGAGTGGGCGGTTTTCGAAGATTGTGTCGCCTGAATGGGGCGAAACTATAGCTCTACGTATCGTTCTCTTCCGGTGTCGGTACCCGACGACATTTGCGGACGCACATCAACACGAAACGGTACCAATCGGTAAACGTCAGTCGTTCGTCCAAAGCCACCAGCAGCGCGTGCTGGAAACCGTCGCGGCTGTCCATCGCCGTCGGACAGGCTTCCGACAGCAGCGTGGCCACGGCGTTGGCCGAAAACTCGAACACGGCCGCTCCGGCGGCCACCTCGCCGGCTAGCCCGAGGACGACGTCGATCACGGCCGGAAGGACGCTGTCGTTTCCGCCGCACAGCCGGATCAGCCGGTGCACTGTGATTGGTGGCGGTGGGCTCTCGGCGTCCGTCGTCGCCGCCATTGTCCGGTACACGTCGTACATGGTCGTCAACGTTTTTCGACTGTTGGCCCAACGGCCTGCCGCCGACGGGTCGTCACCCAACGCGTTCACTGCGGCGAGTGATGGTCATCGCAATGTTGATAAAAAATACATTGTTTTATTTGTATTGTGTCGTATTGTAACAATAGAGATGCAGGATGGGCGCTTACCAATAAAAAGAATAATGATAATTACGAGATAACACATGAAGAGCCTGCGCAAGGATCAAAAAAGTTCAGTTTGGGAAATTCAATTACCATACTGCAAGGACTGATTAAAAAAATGTATAACTAAAAGAAAAAAAATCAATAGCTGGTATATGAAATATAATTTTTTGGTCCATTCTATTATGTATGTAAAAAACGTTTTTTTCCGCGAAGAACTCGTTTGATTCTTACTCAAAGTTCTTATAAGCACATATATCGTTACTATAAGAGCTCGCATAATTGTATCATCTATTATATATCTCGCTTCATGGTTTTTAGGTTTTCGTACATTACAAACAAAATTGGTCACAGTCGAATAACGAGATGGTTACAACTCAGTTGTAATGTAGTGATGTAGTGGAGGGTAACGCGGGTATACGGCGTATACCCACTTCTCTGATTTAATAACACGCATGATACGCGGTATACGCGTATGGGAATGCATTTATTCTTCAAACAGTGCAAATTATGACAGTGCAAGACTGTTATTAGACATTAATATATTATCTATTGCACAGCGTATGGCTAAATGTTATTTATATGGGGGTGTGGGGGGGGAATCCTCCCACGTTTACATTTCAATCACATTTAAGCTTACAAGTCTATAACTAATCATATCGGGTTATTACCCAGTATACACTATATAGATACAGTATAGTTGAGTTTATATAGCATGATGTTTTTGTATACGTAGAATGATTCAAAATGCATCCAACAGCCATTTAATTATGTATAGGTATCTAATCATAAAATATTCATAGTATAGAGAAAAATTGTTTGTACGAAAGTTTTTTTATTTAAAAATATCTAAAATAGTTAAAACATTTTGTATTTTTTTTACATACAATATTTTAGGGGACGGAAGAAGTTTGCAGGTTAACACAAGGATTTAAAATGAGATCCTATACTTTTTTTTCTATCATAATGTGAGTACATAATTATATATATTTGATACATCAAAATCGAACTTTCATGAGTAGTTTTTGAGTTATGAGTATTTAAAATTTTTATGAGCGTTGTGAAGTGGTACAGTGATATAACGTAAAATGTTGGTCTATTACTTTTCTCATCTAAACTTTTAATACTTATAATTTATAAGCCACTCATCCGAATTTCGATTTTTATGTATCTACCGAAATACTTCAAAAAAATTCTTTACATATTATGATTTTACAAGAGTATAGGTTCTCATTTGAATTTATTAAGCTAGCCCCCAAATTCTCTTCTAAAATATTATAAAAATACATAAAAAATACTAATTAGTTTTAGATACGTATTTCCAAAAAAAACTTCAGTATTACAATGGTATCTCTATTATGAATACTTTTTATTTATATGATTAAATGGCTGTTAAAAATGTTGAATTGCTTTGTATACATAATCGTTTATTTTGTTCTTACCGTAGGATGTCGGAATGATGTCGATTTTCACGTGTTCCGCGAAGAGGTCGTGCAAAGCCGAAGCCAACAGCCCATTGCCACCAGCCGTGCGGTTGGCTTTTTGCGACAATCGCCGCCGTGAATTGTCGTAAGCTACCGTCGCTAATGTACAGATAGCATGAACGAATTGCCAAAAGTAAATAGGTTCGAAGGGATCGTGCGCTGAGACAAACGCGTAATTCTTGTTTTTATCTGTTTGGTATTCGAATTGCCGCATAAAAAACAATATATTATCATTATGTATCCAAGTGTAAATAAATATAAACATAAATAGCTTACAGCGTGTATAATGTTTATGCGCGCTCAAAATTCGCGGAATCCGATTGATCTCTAGGGACAAATCTATAGCTACCGTTACAGTTATATACCTACTGTATTATATAATAATATATACGTTAAGTATCAACTTCACGAGTCGAGCGAAATCACGCAATAATTACACTGTATAACGAGTAGTCGTAAAGAAGATCAACGTCGTCGTTGTTGTCATTAAAGACGACTATATTATTATTATAAACCTGCATAATATAAGCTTACTATAACCATGCGAGCATATAGGTACATATCATATACAAGTACCTACATATATATTAGATATGCACAAATGATGCATTCGTAAACTCATTGTGCCAAATATTGTTACCCTTTATTAATGTCTATTGTCTATATATTGTTTAAATGTGTCCCAGACAGTGGCGTATTTTCAAATTTTTTTGGGCGGGGGTATAAAAAATAAGTAAAGTTATAATGTTATTAAAAATATAACATATGAGCTATGAATTAATAATTATGTTATTATTTTTGATCTTTTTTTTCTTCTGAAAGGAAGAAGGGTCGAGGCCCGGGAATCCCCCGAAAATACACCACTGGTCACAAATGATTACGATGATGTTTTATTTTTATAATTATTTGTAATTATTACATAGTGATTTCAACGATTAATTTTTTCCATTTTCCAGTACAAATATATGATAAATTCCACGTTAAAATTTAAAACACTAATTTACATTTTGTGATTCGTGTGTTGAGTGCATATAGGAATCGCTATTCAGTTTTTAATTAGACTTATACAATGGGGTTGCAGACTGTAATATATGGTTTAAACTGTAAAATTATTTAACTGTAACTCATGAAAAATAAACGAAATTGTGTAACTATAATTTATAATTTTGTCTTCTAGCTTACATTTCATTACAAAACAGGTTGCGTGTTTATGTATGCGCATTGCGCATGTTCGTGTGCGTGTATAATGTACGTATGGTAAAGAGTGCATACTGCATACTCCCAGTGGCACAGAACTATTTTTTAGGATGTTGTGCAAAAATATATATCAACCACTCTCCTCTATCAAATAAGTTGAGTATACCAAATCTCAATTAAACCTAATAAGGTTTTTGTCTACGAGAGTATAAATATATTGATGTAACGAGTGGAAACCCTTACGATAAAAGAAAGGAAATTTATATTATATAAGAAAAAACAAGGCTTAGGTATACTTTTGTTAGTAGGTACCTAATAATAATATTTAGGAATCAACAAATATTGGTATAATACCGGTGGCATAATGCCTATATTAAAATATTTGGGTTAGTAGTATGATAAAATATTGTGATAAGTAATAATAATAATAGCAATCCAGGAAGTAAATAAAAAAATCAATAAATATAAAAATAATAAATGGCAGAACTGAATGTGTGAGATGACCTGGTGGCTGGTGGATGATGGATGAGTTATATTGCGATAAGTAAGCATTAAACATAAATGAAGATAATAACATGGCCGGCAAACGAATTGTATAGTTTTTACATACAAATACGATTCTAACGTGTATGATGGGGTGAGAATATACAATTTAAATTATTGCTCTTTATGTATAATTAAATTATATCAAAATTGTTATGCTGAAGCTGTGACGATATACTTCGTTGGTTTCGGTCACAAGAATTACACAATAATAAAAATACTACTCCAAATTACCATAATGTGTATGGAGACACGAACATCGTATAACAAAAAAAAAAAAAAAGTATATATATATATTATGTATAATACATTTATTATTTGTGTTTTTTCCTGTTGTGGCTCTGTGTATAAGCAGTTACGGGATAGAGACTGACAACAGTGACAACAGTGGGTTGCCTCGTCCATACTAACCGTTGTACATTATGTAATATTTTATGTAACGTGGCGATATTATACCTTTACTGGAGATTATGCGCATAATAATAGTCATAAACGGTAAACGCGAATACTATAATTTAAAAAAAGGGTTGAGGTTAGAAATAATTAGTAGCCGAATTGCCAAATCGAACATGTATTAGGATTTAAAATTATTAATTAAAACAAAGAATAACTTTATCACACCATACGTACGTGTTTTGCAGCGCCACCGTATAAGCCTGTTCCAAGTAGCATTAGCGCTGTGATTAAAATAATAAAATAAATAATAATAACGCTTTTTTACACTAAGCTATTAAATATAGTGTGTGTGTTGAGTGTTTGATAATAGGACTGAAAAATAATACATTTTGATATTAATCATAGTGTGTTAAATCGTGTACACCATTGTGTATTGTCTGCGTTATTACATGTATCATTTTTTTTTTTTTTTTTTTTAATGAACGCATTTAGATCTACACGAATTATATGTATTGTTATGAAATATCACGTTGTCACTTAAAAAAACGAGGAGATCTTTTTTAACGGTGTGCCATGTTTATGTAAATGGCGAAGTCTTTTGTTTTATTTTAGGTGCGTGATTATCGATGGTGTAAAAGAACAACCTATTTGAATTCTGTTTTTATTGTACATCGCGTTTTAATGTACATAAAAAATTAATCGTATGCGAAGTGTGATTAAAACGAGAGAAATAATTATAATGTGTATAAATGTTGTCAAGATAATATTGGGTGTAGGTATATAATAACTATCTCTAATGTTTATTCGAGTTGAATATTGTTATACTCTGTGTTTTAAATTTAAATAAAAACTTAGGTATATTGTAGTTGCATGATTGTGATGGCATATAAATGATGCAGGTAAAATAGTTTTAAAAAAATACTAATTAATTACTATTAATTATTAGTAACGTTTACAATAATAACCGCAGTAACTGCAGACATTACCTGTACTCGTATATAACATAGTTGGAAGACTTATACCGATCGATGGTATATATTATATTAACATTATTATAATATTAAAAAGTTGTTTAATATTTAAAAATACTGGTAGTTTTAACAAAAATATAGATTAAATTTATAATATTATTGTTAATAATGGGTCAACAAAATGTTCATTGATACTAAGATGAGATATATGTTAAAATAAAAATTAATAAATTATTTGATTTAATAATAATTTTTTTGTTTAGTTTAACTAACATATTTTATCGAAATTTTGTTAAAATAACCAAGAGTTTTGTTAATTTTATCAAATACGAGTACATTATTGATTTAGCGTATATATTATATTGTTGAATTTATAAAAATAAAATTATTTTAACTAAATGATTATTATTGATTGTAACTAAAAAATCGAAATGAAAATGCAAAAAATTTGAACGTAATGTTATTCTATAAGCGCCGCTTGAACTTCCGTCGGAACGGGATTCATTCTTGCTATTGTCTGCCTAACTTTGGGAAACCTACTCTAACACCTATCGACTAATTATGTTTTAATTGAAAAGTGGTGCTGAATCTCGAGCACTTAAACCGGTTTAGAGTAGCTACGAATATTACATTAAACGTTGTTTGACCAATGCAATTTTTACAATTTGTGTGTTATGAAACCTTAAATCACATATACATGGAGTTTTCACCCCTCTCCTAAAAAATATGCAAAAAAGCATTTTTTTGCTCTTTCTATGATTTTTTTTATCTGATGACCATTTTTTTGGTTTGTTTTTTATGCGCCCCTACATGGAAAATTTCTGGATCAGTCCCTGTCATCCCCCCCAAATAAGTTTATAAATACACCACTGCTGTTGGCTATAAATCATATTCTAACTCATTTTTTTATTATTAATATTTATAATTAATTAATGATAAATTAACAAAAACCAATGTTGATTTTAAAATGCTTTTTTATACATTTAATAAACAGTCTATTAATTCAATATATTTCTTTCTTAAATTAATGTTTGTGTGTATGATTAATTTGATCGATAGTATTTGTTGATTTTACCCATATACTTTCCTAATTCAATAACATATTTTCAAATTAAAATAATATTTGTTATTTTAAAATATTACTATTTGTTAATAAATGAAAATTAAGTATTATTGAATTTACCAATGAATGTTCGTTCTATGTATATTGACAGCGATTGAAGCATTTAAAGTGTATAAAGTGGTGATAAAATAATAGTGTTATTTATAACATTATATGTACTTACACAATAGGTCGTCAAAGTCAGCTAGTGAAATGTACACGTGGAGACGGCTGTCAATAATCATTTGCCAAAGTCCGAGACGAGTCATCAGTGGTCGGTAAGTTATTGGGATGTCGGCCAAAAATGTGCCGTAAGCTCGGTAAAGTTCTGCCAGACGCTCATCATACATGCTAAGTGCGCATTTTGCGTTTTGAAGATCCGGTTCAAAGTTTAAAACAGAGGTGGTCACTACGTTAAGTTCCTCTTTACACTTGGCCGCTATTCTCAGGACATGATCGGTCAGGTCATAATCACACTTTGTTTCTTGGTCCACTAACTGGATGTCGGCCCGAACCAAATAGTTTGACACGGTTGCCCGGAAACCACGAGAATCAATATAAGGCTCTTGAACGTGACTTCCGGAGGCCATCAAAAGTGAACAATTCATAGCAATGGCAGTGATGGGCTTGTACGAAAGTCGACGTTCACGACCGGGGGTCGATACAGTAAGTTTATGACTCATACCAGAGGTGGGAGCAGATGTTGCCGGTGTCATTTCGTAAAGGATGCCGTTACGAAACACGAGACCGGAAGCCTTTGGTGGTCGACCGGTGGATAAAATGATTTCACACGGACCGTCCAAAGAGTCGTTCACCCAGCGTCCCGTCACTGTCGTTCTGGTGTCAGCCGAATAGAATACGCCTAGACCTGCGGTTAGATTAATACTGTTTACCTACTTTTATGGATAAGAACGTCATAATATATTATGTCATATTATGAACTGAAAATTGTATTTTTTTTTGAATACGTTACGAAAAATAAAATATTTTATGCACTAAATCATTTAGATAAAAAAAAATGTGCTATAAAGTGAATTTTTACTGTCAAACTTTTGTCTCAGAATAAATAATTATACAACGATAATTTACGTTTAATTTTAAATTTCGAAAATTGTTCAAATGTTGGGTGAAGTGCGAACCACACACATATCTAAATATTATAATTTATGTGGGTTAATCATAATATGCGTTATTATTATTTGATGATATCGCAAAGAACTTCATGGAATATTTGTCTATCTTGCTTATATCATGCCGGTATACTGTCAAAATGTAACGTCTTCATTTCTACGTTAAAGTCCATTATTCAAATTGAAATAACTCTCCGTATAACTCGTAAACTTAAGATATCATTCCAAAGTTTGACACTTCTACGAGACGTATTTATTATTTCAAATGCACTCAGTATTCTAAATTAATAACTATCTATAGATATTACCATTCTTGTCTTGTATTACTTATCTTTACCGTGTTTTTTTGACTTTGACCATTGGCCAACGTACTTGTCACACAAGCACAGAAGCACAAGCCGTTCGTAGTCTTTATGATTGCTATTCCATTCGTATATACCTGTACCGTCCATGTGTCCGTCCACCCAATCACCTTCATACACCTATCATAATTATAATATACTAATATACACATAATATTATACAAACTATAATATAAATATTTATATTATAATTTAAATTAATTGTATACGGAAATATATTCTTAAGATATGAATTTGATACATACCATCATTTATCATTACATAAAATATGAAAAAAAAGCAAATACGAGTGTGATTATCAAGACACCCTATTCTCGAATAATCGACTAGAGTACTTTGATTTAGTTAAATTATATGTTTTACTGAAAATGCGTGTTATTTTTTAGTTTAAGTATTAGCCAGAATGTTTGATTATATAATTATTATTGTTTAATGAAGATATAAAACTAGGTAAAATGTATAAAAAGAAAAAAAAATTATAGGTATATTCTATACAATTTTAACTTTATTATTCAAATATTTACCATATTATTTTACTAGCCTGTAATCTAAATAATTAACATAATTAATAATACAGTAAAACTTGGCATGGTTATCTCGAATTTATTTAACTCGAAATCGTCGGTACCTCAATTTTTTTCTCCGGTCTCTAAAATTTCCTATTTAAACAATGTGAAAAAAATCTTGTTTAAATCAAATATTTTCGTGGATAACTCGAAGTTTTGAGTTTCATTAATATTATAAAAGTGTAATATTTCTCTCATATACCTATGTATAATAAGGTCATTACTCATTAGTGTTATCGTTACCAGTAAGTGGTTTAGAACGATTCATTACAAACGCTGCGATCAATAGTAAAACTACGAGTATTTTTAATCAAAGTAATTTTTTATTCTAACATCAAGATTAGAAAAAATTACCAGAGCAGTAAAAAGTAAAAACATAGAGAATAAGAGAATAACTGGATATTATGATATTAAAACATATGATGCATTTTCGTTAAAATACCAAATTATTTAATAAATTTAATAATTAATATACTATAACTGTTATAACGTATTATTTAGCGTTCCCATGTCATTTTTTTTCTATATTTCGACGATTGTTAAAAAGCAAATTTGTACATAAAAATCTAGGTACCAACATCGGCTACATCACATCAATGACTATAATTTATTAGTCATGAAATACTAACCAAACCACTCCGTGAGAATGTCTCATTTTGTATTTTTACTCGGTTACATTGTATTATACAATAATTTAATTTGCATTACAAAAAAAAATTGTCAAATTCGAACGATTTTTATGTTCTTAATAATATGTAGCAAGCTTGCTCGACAGCAGTGGGAATTTACAAAAAAAGTTTTTTTTTAAAATATCAAAATGCTTAAACAACAACTTTTATATATTTAACATAGCAAGCGTACCTACTCGAAACTATTATTTGGAGACCGCTTTTGGTTATATTAATAAACAACGATCAATACGAACTTGTAAACAACATTTTGTAAATGCCGTATGTGTAATTTTAATCCCCGCAGATATTGTTTGAACGTAAATATTTAAACCAAACACGTGGAATACTAGCATATAATATTATTTTGTCAATTTTGAAATAAAATATATCGTTTCAATTTTTAATAATAAGTTTTGTTTTTGAGCGCCAGAACGAAATGTCATAAAATATTATACTAAAATAACATGTTCTAAGTTCCATATATCATATTGAATATTATACGTTATTATAAACATATCTAACTTCACAGAAAAAGTTTTCCCGAGTGTTTCTACAGAGTTATGATTTCAAATTATAAAACCAAACCCAAACGCACTTTACCTTGTACTAATTATCTGTTAGATGTTTACTTCCGACATTGTCGCGTATTATAATGATAATATATAGATATGGTGTATAAATGTATAATAATGAGAAGAATCATATTTAAGATTTTTTTTTTTTTTATTGGCATTTTGTTTCACGGAGTTATTGTCATAGTAATAATAATAATAATAATAATAATAACAACAACAATAATAATAATAATAATATATTTATTATTGCGTAATGCCAATACGCATTTCTAATATTTCTGCAGGAATTTAATTCCAAACCAAACACTGTGCAATCGACAAAGAGTAGTTCACCGCCTCACCGGCGGCGTTTTATCGCGAGTTCAATGCGATTACGCCGACGAATTTCTTTTAAATTATTTTTCTAATCTTCTCACGTAGTGCACACCCATTTTCTCGGGAGTCCGCCGAGGACAATATACTTAATATACAGCACAGACACACAGACACACACAATGTTTGAGATTGTGACTCGGACCAACACTTGCATTTATTGCTCATGTATATTTTGTGTAAATTTTACCAGACTTTATGCACCCTTAATCATAATATACTTACGAGTGACTTTGTCGAACACGCTTTCATAGTAAATGTACCACAGTACGTGTGCACGCGAATATTATAATATAATTTGTATCTAATGGAAAAGTTAATCGAAATGTAGCAGTAATGATTTTTAAGAATTATTGAATATAGTGCATATTTAAAATATATATATACAGGTTAATTCTTTTATCATTGAACACTCATTATTTCAAAATGTGTCGAATTTTTAAAATATTTTTTTTTAAATGTTTAGTTTAACGTTTTTTTAGAATTATATATAAAATTTTTATTTTTTCACGCTTATATTTAATAGTGAAACTACTATAAACTTTTGATTTTCAAATGCCAACCTATATTTTAAATGTCATATAATAATAGGGATACTTTTTTTTTATGAATTTTATCGTTATAATTATTAGTTTCCATTTAACCGTTAACGAGTTATAGCTGCTCAAAGTTGGATAGTTTGAGGTTTTCAGGTGTTCGTCTCACAGGTTATTACGGCTGCAAGGCATTGATTAAAATTTAAAACACAATTATTGATTCATGTTTGTAAAGACCAGTAGTCAAATAATAAATCGTTATCGTTCGACCCAAGGTAATCTACCGGATCCACCGTAATCTACTATTAATAGGTAACGTATAATATGCTTTTTGTAACTATGGAAATCATATTATACCAGTCTAAATTATATTGACTATAATCATTTAACTGTCAATAATTCTGAAAATTTCGTGAATCTCGTAAATGGGGCAAACACTCAAACAATTAAATGTTTATGGTTAATATTAAAATTGAGAAATATTAAGAAAAATGCACGGGACTAATTAAAATCTATTACCATGCTATTTAATTGAATGTTGGTACCGCCCAATAAAGAATCGGAATAATTTATTTATACATTTTTTGGTAGGTATAAAAAAGTTTATTTTTCATAAAATGTAATATTGTAACAATTATCATATTTTGAACATAATTCATATATTTTGACTAATACTAATGGGTAATAACTTGTAGACACAAAAATCTTTAATGTATTAAATATAGTTATTTTTTAATCGAATTACATTTTTATTACATAATATTACATATTTATTTATAATTTTTATTTAACTAGATATCTACTGTTTTTTTCGGTAGATTACACACTAAACCTCTAAATGCCGACAATTTGAAAATTAAATAATTTCATTACTTTCATTACTAACGTAAACACTAAACACGTCATACGCCAACATTCATATTACAATTGAAACAATTATTACTCTGTAATATAATATTGTTATACAAATTAAAATTATGACTATCTATGATAGGTAGCTATATGCTTTTTATGATGTATTTTAGTTTACTATTTAATCAAACATAAGTATCATCGGATCATCCAAATTGGTATTACGCATGTAAATTAAAAATAAGTACCTAATTGGTATTTCGTCGAGAATATTGCACAATTTATTGGTAAGTTTTACTAATTTTGTAGTCAGCCATACAAATTCTAATAAATAATGTATTTGAAACATCTTAATTTCAGTTTTGTCAGTTTTATACAAATGTTGTTTAAATATTTATTGATTGACAATTATTGATTTGTTATCCAATATCCATAGTAAGATAATTTATAACTTTTTAACAAGTTGCATTATAATTTTATAGCTATTGATTTCAATTATTAATCCAGAATATTTGTTGCATGTTCAAATTCTGCATATTGATATTCTATGATTATTTCTATGTAACAAAAATATTTTTGGACAGATGATTTAAAGAATATTCATACTCTACAATTGTATTAAAAAATCTTGAGAATAACGAAAATTAAAATTTTTTTTTAACATTATTTAATGTTGTGATTAAGTTATTAGGATTTTACTTTTTTTTTTTTTTTTAGATAATCTAGTTCAAAGAAATATAAAATGATCAAGTTTGTTCAACTATATTCCTGAATAAAACTGTAAACTATTAAAAAATAATGTGTAAAGAAAAATAAAAATGATAAAAAAAAGATTGTTAGTGCTGATGTATTGTAATTTTAATATTCCATAGGTAAAATTTAATATGGGGCAACAACATCAATCATTAACACTTAAGTCATGAATTTTATGTATTTAATAATAATAGGAGAAAATAATAATTGTATTATGTATAGATAGTGTAAATTAAATTAATATTTAAAAAAAACCTATCACGCATGTATATGATGATCACTACGTAGTTGTTTACATATACGATATGTCCAATTTTAATATTAAATATTTAAAAAAATATAGTTTTTAAATTATATTATATTACTTTAGGAACATGCTAAATATTGACATTATTTTAGTAAATGGTTGATGTTGTTGCCTATTTATTGCAAAATATTAATTAGTTATTTTTATTAGTAATAAATGAATATATTATTAGTGCCATTTTAAAATGTTACTATTGTTTTTAGTCTTTTTAATTAGGATTTGTTCTTGTTTTTATAATACATAATTATCATTACTCATATTTTGCATTGTAAAACGAAAATTTTGATTAATCTGTGTCATAAAATTTAGAATAGATTTTTTATAATCCTAGACTTTAAAATTATAGGAATATTTTATAGTGGTTCCTAATAATATAAAATAAAATAAAATAAAGGATTTATTTGTGGCTAGGAGCTAGGTTTTAATGCAAATAATTAAAAAAGTATGAACATATTTATGCATCAACAATAAATATATTGTTTGTGTATAATTTTTTAATTCATGTAAATACTATGAAAATTATATTTAGTATTTAAAGATGTATTTATTATGAAAAAATTGAAATGTCATTAAAAGGAATTATAAATTTGTAATTATATAACTGAGTTAAGTTAAAATTATTTTATTTAATATTTATAAAATATTAAACTTGTATTCAATAGGTATTGTAACTATAAAAAAAGTGTAGAATTTGTATTAAATTTTACCAAATATGCAATAAGATTATATTAGTTGTAGAGATAGATGTTGTATTTACTATAGAAACACAATCTATGTATTAGAAAATATTTATCATTTATATTTAATCAAAATTATTTTAAATGTAGAAAAAAATAATAAATTGTGTAAAAATCGGGCCCTTATGACTTTAAATAAGTTGTTTACTTAAAACATAAATGTGTCTAACAAATGTAATAATAATTATATATTTGTCTTGTATTGCCCAATCATGATATTTATAATTATGCTTTGTTCCAAATGACTCCCTGTGGTTTTTCTCAAATCCAGTCTCCGACCTAGGGTATTCACTTATAGCGAGTTTCACCGATTCTAGTAAGATTATAAAATTATTATAATAATGTATATTTAATATTGATACCATATTATATCGCAATAACACGATATTTCTGTGAACACTGTATAATAGTAAAATTAGATTATTTAGATTCATAGTAGTACCTATTAAGTAAAAATAAATAAAAAATGTTATTGTGTTCAATAAAATTCATAATAACACGGGGTGGAATACTTGAACGGCCGGTTTTAAAAATAGATTTTCCCAGTAATAATAATTAAGATAAGAATTATCGCTAAATATTATTCATTCTGAAACAACGCATGCGGCATGCTATTTACTATTTACTATTTAGTATTCATGGAACAGTAGAGTGGTGAACACAACGTGCTCGTCCGATAAAATTATTTTACAAAAATAATGACAATTACGTAGCTGCATTGCGTTCATTTCGTCTTCACTTTAATCTTAAACGCCATAACTCGGTACCACCTGCTAAGGTTGTTAAAATATGGATTACAAACTTCGAAAAAATGTGTTCCTGAAAGAAACCTGTACGAAAAAAAACCATTCGTCCAATTGAAAATGTACCACCTTTGGAAGTAATACACCTACGTATAGTGAAAAATATACGAAGTTGACTCGAGAACAGACGGCTATCATCTTAAGGACATGATTTAAAAAAAATAAATGGCAAGTTATTTACTTCATTATAATAAATAATAATTAATTTTTATTAATTTTTTTAATTTTATTGTTTATCTTTGAAAATTTGTTGTTTTAGTTCCTCACTCTGTAAAAAATGCATAAAGTTTAGGAACCTACGATTTTTTTTTAAACTACAGCAAAATAATTATCATATCGTTATTTATTGTTTAAAAAAGTAAATTTCTCTAAATTGGAACTTTAAAACGTTTATAAAAAATAATTGCCTTAATATACTGTGTTTACGGTGAACTGACAATTATTGCAATAACTTTTGTTCTATTAAACATTTTCAACTCATTATTTTTTTAAATTACCACTTGTCATCTACTTTACATTTAAATTATTTTTTTTATTATTATTTTAAATTTTGTATTAAGAAAATAAAAATATTTTATTTGATATTACAAAAAAATTTAAAATAGCCATTTTATTGATAACAATTTCAAAACATTTTAGCAAAAAAAAAACAAAAAATCTAAAATGTAAAATGTTAAAATGTTTACTTTTTACGATTTTTTGAAGTTTATATAATTTTATATTATTACAAATAGATTTTCTGGATAATCGATAATCTCTGTAACACTGATAAACAATAAATAAATTTGAGTTTAAGTAAACTTTAAAAATTGTTTAAAAATTATTGAGTCAACCTTAGAAAAAGTTTTTGACATCAAAATGATTCTAAAAATTGGATTTATAAAATGGTTATTTCGATTTTTTTTAATATCAATTAGAAATTTTTTAATTTTGCATTAAAAAAAGGTAAAAATTATCGAAAAATATTTTAAATATAGCAAAGATGACAATTGTCAACTAAAAAAATAAAAAGAGTTGAAAATGTTCAATAGAACAAAAGTTATTGCAATTGTCGTTTATGGTAAAACATTCTGTATTTTAAATTTTATTAATTAAATATGAAATATTTATGATCTTGTGCTAAATTTTGAAGTATTTCAATTTGTAAAAAAAATTTAATCGATATTTTTTTCAAAAAAACTAAAAAAATTGAAAATTTATTATGCCAATAAGTAGCTCAAAAATTGTTAAAGCATTTTGAAAATTTTATCAAAAATAAAAAAATGATTATTTAAACATTTGATTAAAAATTTCAATTATCTACGGTTATTCATTTTTTGAGATACATTAAAAAAAAAACATAAATGTAATGATATGCAGATATTTCATTGTATAATAGTTAAAAAAAACATAATTTAAATTAATTATAAGTTAAACATTAAATGTCTAAGCACTTAAAAAAAAAATTTATAATGTAAAAAAAAATATAACCTAATTTAAGTTAATATAAGTTAATCATAACATTTTTATGCACAATTGCACAATGCAAAAAAGAAAAAAAATAATGTAAAAAATATATAACATACCTAATTTAAGTTAATGTAAGTTAAATATCAAATGTTCAAACATAAGTTTAATAAAAAAAAAAAAAAAAATAATGTAAAAAATATGAAGCATAATTTAAGTTAATATAAATTAAACATGATGTTTATGCACAATTGCAAAAGAGAAAAAAAAATAATTTAAAAAATATATAATCTACCTAATTTAAATTAATATAAGTTCAATATTAAATGTTTAAACATAAGTTTAATGAAAAAAAAAAAAAAATAAATAATGTAAAAATATATAACTTACCTAATTTAAGTTAATATAAGTTAAATATTAAAAGTTCAAACACAAGCTATATGAAAAAAAAAATAATGTAAAAAAATATGAAACATAATTTAAGTTAATGTAAGTTAAACATAATGTTTATGCAAAATTGCAAAAAAGAAAAAATAATGTAAAAAATATATAACATACCTAATTTATTAAATTTAAGTTAAACATAATGTTTATGCATAATTGCAAAAAAATAAAAAAAAATAATGTAAAAATATGTAACTTACCTAATTTAAGTTAATATAAGTTCAATATCAAATGTTCAGATACAAGTTCAAAGAAAAAAAAATAGTGTAAAAAATATAAAACCTAATTTAAGTTAATATAAGTTAAACGTAATATTTATGCTTAATAATTGCAAAAAAGAAAAAAAATAATGTAAAAAAATGTATAATCTATCTAATTTAAGTTTTTTTTTTTTTTAAACTTTTTTTTGATTTTATACAATCTGTAAAGGTATTTACAATGAACATAGTGCGAAAAATAATAATAAACTATACTAATAATATAATATAATATACAACTATAAAGACATGGAGACATGAGGAGAGAAGTCACTCAGATTAGAATAATGACGTGATTAGGCAATGTTATATATTATGTAAATTGTACGTATATAGTAAATATATAAAACCTAGTTATGTATATATTACTGTTTTAATTTAAAGAGTCAAGTTGTGACACCAGCGCCTTTTGAGCCTTCTTGGTGGATTTCCAGGGATGTTAGCTGAGTTAAGTGCAGACATTTGTGGATGAGGATAGTTTGCTAGACGGCATCAGCAATGCTTATAGTAGGATGAGGCCACTTCGGTGACGGTCGGTACATCAAGATCTGATTGCAGTGTATGATTGTATGATTTATTACATAAAAGGGCACATTAGTAATTATACGTAGAGTTATAGATCGAAACGTTTGTATTTTATAAATATTGGATTTTTAGCTGCGCCCCATAGTTGGACACCGTAAGTTCAAATGGGCTTTAGAAGGGTTTTGTAGAGTAATCATTTGTTTTTTAAGTTAAGTTTAGAATGTTTGACTAATGACTAGTAAAGAATATAAAGACTTTCGTCTCGAGTGTAATAGGAGACATTTTTGTTTTATGTGCTCAGCCCAAGTTAATCGCTTATCGAGGGTCAAGTCTAAGTAGGTACTTGAGATTAGAAACCGCTGGAATCATTTTATTGGACAGAAAAGATAAGAGAGAATGCCTTGTCTAAGGGAAAAGATTATATGGAAAGGTTTCTCGTTATTTATTTTAATTTTCCATTTGGAATACCATTCTTCCGTGTCATCAATTTAAGTTAATATAAGTTAAATATCAAGTTTTCATGCACAAGTTAAAAAAAAAAAAATAATAATAATGTTAGAAAAAAAACACTATAAGTAATAGGTTTAAAAAAAAAATTTTACAATTAATAAAATATAAAAAAAATATTAATAGTCAGTAAGTCGGAATCACATAAAACTAAAAATTAAAGAATAAGGCTAGTTTCATAGGAACGCAGAGGCCCCTTTGATGAAACCACCAGCCTCTAATTGGATTGACCACATCGTCTCTTTCTCCAGTACATGCGCATCCACCACCCGAGCAAAAGCTCTCAATACAAGATTCTGCGAGCGATAACTGAACCTTTTCTTTTCAATAAGTTAAACCAGTGATGTTTTTATTTGGACTCAAGTGTTCAGAAAGTTGTCTTCTCATTTGTGTTATCTTACTTTTCCCTAACAAGTATCACATATTCACTGCTGTAAATCTGGTAAGGTGCATGAATGCATGATTATATTGTGCTACATATTATTATAATAGATTATATATTAAATTTACATAACGGTGTTCTTGATCATATTTTCGAGAACCCTCCGAAGATCAGAAGGAAGGTAATAACTTGATTTTAATATTAGTATCTGACGAGGTATCTGATTACTGATTATATTTTTCAGCACTTACAAATGCAGAAATACATCGCCCCTGTTACATTTTTACTTACATTTATCTTTGCTTTATTTCATTTTTTTCTTCTATTTCTTTCGTTATTACATAAACGAATTTGTCAAAAATTTGATTTTCTAGAAGATTGCTGTTTTTCCTGAATTTTTTATTTGTTTTTCCTCATCATAAAAATTAGTTCTGGGAATTTTTAAGTTAGACCTCGTAAAAGTACAGAATAGATTCAAAATAATGTTCAAAACCACCCTCATTTTATGAAAATTGAAGCATTTTATTGACAACTTATAGGGTAAATATTCATTAATTCATTCATTCATTCATTTAAAAAAAAAAAAAAACAAAAAGACAAATACAATATAATAAAATTAATAGTCGTCATTCCGCTCAGAATTCAAAACGAATTAATCTAATAATACTTAAACGTATTGTGTGTAATATCGTAAGTTTCAGAATTTAAAATGTTCAAAAGGATATGAAGCCATGTAGAAATAAAGATATTTTTTAAATCCACTAAAACAACCTCATTTTAAAATATTCAAATTTTAGTTTTTAATTGACATTTTTTTCAACATTTTAAATGTTTATAAATAGCATTAAAAATGCCAAAATGTTTTAAAAATTATATTAAACAGAGTTAAGGTTAGTATGAATATTTTGTGAAAATTCCAAGTCTCTATAACTATTTATTTTTGAATTACAAAATAAAACCAAGTTTCATTTTATTAAAAACTATATAGTTTTGTGTAAAAATTACATTTTTCATTAATTTTTCCTGATAACTATGAAAATAACTGAGTTATTTTTATTTTTATCATCCAAAAGTACTAACTAGATTCATATTACTTTTAGGAATTACCTTTAAAGTTAAAATTGAACTTTTAATATCACAGCATTTTGCCTATACATACACAGAAAAAATAAAAATATGAAATAATACAGCTCAAAATCTAAAAAATGTACTATTTCTAACAAATTTGTAGATCCATTAGTTGTTATGAAAAGATTTGAATTCACAGTATAGTATATTTGAGTATTTTCATACTAGCCTAGGAAGTAACCAAAGTATAACTAAAGTTAATTTAAATATTTTAATAGTTAAAAATGTCCTAGTACGAAATTTCAAAACTACTAAAATATATTTTAGTTCTAAACTTGATATTTATATCATCATTATTTTTCATAACGATTTTAAACTGTTAAATTAGTATTAATAATGACTTATCCTAAAAATTACCATTTATAATAATTTTTTCTGATTGAATAAATTCTATTTGTTTTATTAAAGCAATTAGAACAGTGTACTAAAAAAAATTTTTAATTAAACACTACCAATGATTTCATGTACGTATTACATTGCATTATGGCTATATCTATAGATTATGAACTATTAAAGATGTAGTTTAAATTTTTAAATATTTTGCATTAATATTTAATTAATTTATTACGTATTGGACATAGTTACTACAGGTACAAAGTTAATCACTGCGTCGAACAATAATCGATAATAAGTTTATTCACACATGGAAATATGTACCTATATTACTATTATTTATTACCTATGTAACTGCAGATCTTCAGAAACAAGAAGTATAATAAAAACCGGAAAACACCTAACTTTGAGCACTGAGCAGCTATAATTCGTTAATGGTTAAATGGAGACTAATAATTAATAGCATTATTATATGATATTTAAAATATAGGTTGCTATCAGTGGCGTACACAGAGGTAGGGTTCTAAGGTTTTAACCCCCTTCAAAATTTCTTCCTCCTCCCAAAATGTTTTTTATATGTTAAATAATATATCTATTGCCTATGGATTATAGTCTTTTGAACAATAATTTTTTATCAATTAAGTATAAAAATATAAATAAATATAATTTATAAAATTATTACTTTTATAACTGTATGAATATTGTTTAGATATTTTATTATTTTATTTATAGTATATATTATTATCAAATATTTTTTATTTTAAGGGAAAACAATTGGTATAAAAATAGAAATTTGAAAGAATTATTTTGTGTTATAAAATGTTAGTGATATTTACTTGTTTATGTTTGGGGGGGGGGGCAGAGCCTCACGGGTGTCTGATCTATAGTGAAAATCCTAATCGAATTAAAATTCTGCGTACGCTTCTGGTTGCCATTTAAAAACTAAAAGTTGATAGTGGTTTCACTATTGAAAACAAGTGTGAAAAAAATACAATTTTTATATAATTCTAGAAAAGAATGAAACTAAACATTTTGAAAAAAACATCGAAAAAAGTCAATCCATTAAGAAATAACGAGTGTTCAATGATAAAAGAATCACCTTATATACACACCAACATAAGTTTCCGATTTGGGTTTCTTGTGATTTATGTAAAATAAAATAATTGTAGTTGGTACTTGAAACCGTAATTTCTGGGACTCTTGTAACAAACTACGCTTACAAGTTTACGTGCTATATAATATGTGTTTTATTCTCGCCCGGTCAATTAAAATATGGATCGATAATCTGGATTCTACGCTAAGATAACTTTATAACCGATTTTGAAATTGAGTTTTGAGCACATTAGCGTACATAACAAAGTTGAATAACTGACTTCGAGATTATTAGGTATAGAATTTAATATTGAAATTTTGTAACTTGGAAGATAATTTAACAATTTATGCTGACTATATATTAATATTAATTAACTAAATTCGATGATTGATTGTCCCGAAATACTTTCCTTAATCTCTTTAAACGTTCCAACCTTCTCGTTAGTATCCACTTACACCTTATATGTTTCTACGCGTAACGCAACTACTGTATATTATTTGTACTGATCGACCAAATGTTAGTTAACATTAAGGAAAAAACTTTTTTAATTTTTCCTCTTTCTACTCTGGTTACAGAATATTGTTTAAAACATATTAATGATTTATAGCACTAATCAGTATTTGATTTGTTTTATTTCTGTTTGAATCTTAAAAGTTTGAACTTGTAGTTTGTATCTACTTGTTTTAAATAATGTTATTCTTATTTTGTATTTTGTATCAAATGCTAAATATAATATGTATATTTTGTTTACAAGTATATACACTTACTGTACTATATGTGCCCATTAGGATTTTCGCCATTCTAAGTAAAATAAAATCTGTTTTGTTTTGTTAAATCAAACATTTTCCACCAAAACACTGTTTGTTGAGGAGATGTTCGATTGCTGCCTGAATTTCGGGTAGTCGTTATTTTATCCCAAATATAAGTATCCCGATTGCGTCCAAACACACATTGGTTCACAAAATAGCTTATAGTTATAAAATAAATTAAATATTTTAAATACTGTATTGGACGTATTTGTATTTGAAATTCTAATAATTTTGTGTAAATACTTTAAAAATTCAAAACTATTATTCGTTATTATAATATTTAATAATAATACAACACCAGTTTTCTATTTCATCTGCGCTAATAGCTTATAAAATCGAAATTTATATTTAAATTCTACAAACATTTATTTTATTTTTTTCGCTTAATATTTCGTAAATAAATCATTTCCATCATCTACACTTTATACTACCTAACCTATCGGACGCAATCGGGATTGGTGAAAAGGTAAGGTAATTTTGGGCCGCAATCGGGCGACGCCCGTTCACCGTATCGTTTTTTATAAAAAATGTCAATAAAGTAGAGCTGGAAATAGTGCGAATATAGTTCGTGTAAACATACTTAGCCACCCACTTTTACGCACGAAACTCAAAATATGTATTAGAATAAACGGCAACCGGCTAACTATTAACGACCAAAAGATAAGTTCGTACTTATAAAATATATTGACATGTGAGTACAACCTAAGGCGTCATTTTTAGACTCGAAGAAAAAAAAACAAAACTGTGTACACTGACATTGTACGAAAAACTTCTGATTGGACGAACTAAGCATTCCGTGCACGTAACGATACAGCGGCAAGTATTGCTGTGTATAGGAAGTATTGAAAAATGCATTCCAATGGTATATATATGCTTACGTTTTTTTTTTTTTTTTTTTTTTCCGTAAACTTTTGCTAAACCTAACCGAATTCGATACTTGTCATGACCCTATAGTAAACTCACGTGGTCGTTTGGCCATACTGCCTTACCGCGGCCGTGCGGTCGGCCACGTGACCAGCCACCGGTGTACCGCGTCCCGTCCGGCCAACTCGCAGTGCCGCTACCGTGCGGCCGCCCGTCCACCCAGTCACCGGAGTAATTCAACGCGCCGTCCGGTTGACCGACGCAGCAGGCCGTTTCTCCCCGTCCGTTCCTCTGGCCGCCCGTCCATTCGCCGCTATACCACCGGCGGCCGTCTTCGCAGGACACGTGCAGTCCTCGGCCGTGCCTAAGGCCTTTCAGGAATTCGCCTCTATACCAACTGCCGTCCGGCCATTTTATGACGCCCCTGCCCTCGGGAATACCGTCGTTTAATTGTCCCTGTGGATGTGTGAAAAAACTTTTCTCCAAACGTTTGCTAACCGCAAGCCTTGGACTACGTATGACCCACGCGATTATTCGGTACCACGCCGAAATGAAATTTAATACCGCATGTTGCGGTTATCAACCGACGTCCGAGACACACACTTATCGTGTAGAACGTGAAACAGGAGAAAAAAGTTTTGAATTCGAGACATGATGGTGTTTTAGACGATCGCATAGAACATAATATGAATTACTAATAAGTTATCTAAAGAGATTGAGATATTACGAGTTTCTCGAAGGTCTTGAAAACAAGTAGTTCTAAGTTAATTGGACATATATTACACCATAACAACTAGTCTACTCGGTAGAATAATAGACAGTGCCACGGAGAGAGAAAATAGCTACAGAAGACCACTTCTTGACTTCATTAGTGGAGTGATAAAACTTTGACCGAAAATCGTATTGTTGGTTGAAAATAAAGTGGGTAAATACGAAGAGCAGAGAATTGCTGCCAACTAGACTTTAGGTTGTAACCAAAAGGAAAAAAATCCTTTATCAAGTATAGTTAATATTAGGTTCTTAAGATATCAATATGTTAACTTTTGTTGGTATTCGGCAGTGAACACGTTACCTCGTAAACGGCGCCACTGTCAATGCGTAAACGTCCTGTGTTATTTGGTATCCATTCGGACAATAATTGTCCTTCGAATAAGTTACCCGATTTGTACGTCACTCGAACCATGTTTTGTGTTTCACTGATCGTTTCAAGTTTTTTCTGCATTTCTGTGGTTTCTAATGGTGACAAGTGTTCTTTGCTTTGTAAAAAGTTGGGTTTCAATTATATAAATAATTATTGTCATTATAACGTGACGGTAATATAATGTTTAACAATTGTTTTAGTATTATAAAATTACACTTGGGTTAACTAATGCGTTAAATTTAAACGCGGTAACGTTTTAAAAATGATTTTTACTTTTAATTTTATTTTGAATTAAAAAAATCAACGCGTCTTACTGATCAATAACGTAATCGGCCATCGAACTGTAAAATATTGCATTTAACTTATGATTGATTTCAACAGGAATGACTTCAGAAAGCGGACACTTGTTGTCAAAGTTTTCCAAAAATCTAAATGATTTTACCGGAACCCCTGATGTGAATATTTGAATAGAAATCAAATCAATTAATATAAAATATAGTGTATTACGTAATTTTTTTCACTAATTTAAATAAACATAATACATATTATATTATTTGTTTGACTTTTATCATAATCACAAATCACTGATGTTTGTATTTATATATTTATATTTATTTTACTATGAATAAATTGTTTTTATTTTACACATTACAAGATTTTTACATGTTAGTGGTGCATAGTATTTTATAAGTATATAGGGAAGAAAAAAATTAAAACATCATGTGTGTTTGAACTGATAATAAATATATTGATGTATTAGGATTTGAACAAAGCATTGGGTAAGATGAACACTTTATATTATAATATAACAGACTACAGTATAATTTTTTAATAACGATAGTTTTACAATATTTGCGTTGAGCAAATCTATACGAATATTATATTAAAGTTCTCTTACAATTTATTATCATTATTATTATTAAATTTATGTGTTACAGGTTTATATATTTTTAAAAGCTTATAAATCTTTTATTTACAGTGTTCTATTTTTGGAATCACTTTGACATTTTTGTCATACAACTATGAAACATGATAATTATTTTTGAGCAAATTTAAAAAAAAATAGGTTTTCGGATTTTTTTATGCATGATTATTACTTAAATTAATAAAATGAAAATCATCAGTAAACGTGCACGAGGTGTTCAAAAGTTTTCAAGTAACTTTGATATTATTAACGTGAATGTTATATAAACTTAAGTTGTGAAATTTAAATGTTTTAAAACTGAATGTTTTTGGAAAGCTAATAATCGATTGTTCTTATCTATGCGTTTATATAAGCGCATTAAACGTAGTCTTCGCTGATAATTCCATTCAGGTAACTACTACTAGCTGATTACGTTTTCAAATAATTTATAGTAGACGCATTGGCATTGAATTTAATAGTAACTATAATTAATTGATTATTAAGCTCGGTTTACTCGGATTTTACGAGTATTTCATTGGCCGTTTTAGGAGTTATGAGTTGGACCAAAGCCAGTTTGTGGTATGTAGATTAAATTATGTATTATATACATCCAAAAATTTCCGATGTCTCTTGACGGTATGATATGTGAACATTGTTAACAAATACGTTACTATTGCGCATTAATAATTTTTGTTCTGCGATATCGGTTAAGATGTATTTTAGAATAAAATATTAATATTTATTTTAATCTTTTTTTCAAACGGTCGGCATTGACGTTTACTTGCACTTAACGCAATTGCTTACACTCTGGAATGGCAGAAAAATTTAATTTGACCAAAAGCCTAATACATTTATATTATCTTATACGACTCCGATATACTTTATACGATGGATAGGGAAAAAAATATTACTAACAATAATATTTTAGATTTCTTCTATGCTAAGCTATATTCTTTCATTTTTTCCTACTATTTTGCAACGTAAATTCAAGTATCGATTTATTCAAACAGGAATGATTTATATTTTTATGTAAAAAAAGGAACGGACAGAATATTGTACGGACGGGTGTTGGGTACTCGTTGGAGCTTGGTATTTTAAGTGCACATAAAAATAATTTACGAGTTAAGATTTTCAAAATGTATTAATACATGTTATTGTATAGTAACAAACATTATTTGAGTAATCTCGATGTTTTATAGAAACTATTTTACAAATCTATAATAAATAATAAATGCAAATAACTATATTGAAAATTTTAAGATAATTAATGATTATAAATAACTGTAAAATTGTTCAAAACCTTTTTATATTGCGTGCGGTTTATTGTTAATGTAATATAGTTGAATCATTAATTTTTTGGAAAATAACTAAAAACTATCTCATTGTAAACAGTATTGTTTGTGAATAGAATTTTTAATCTAAGGAAATACTTAATGCCGATAATTAAGACATTCTACCCGAAACAGTTTTTATGGGTATTATAAAAACCTATAGTCCAATGCTTAAGTCTAGGAAATTATTTATTATGTAATATTTAATTTATGTGTGACTGGCATTTCTAACTTCGAATTTAAAGAGAAACTATAGTCTTTCATAATTAATACAAAAGTACATTATGCATTAAACAATAACAATAATACGTTTTAAAATTTATTATCTCAAAATTAAAGCACATTCATTGAATAATAAAATCATATTTCATTTATTTAGTCTTAATAATATGAACAATGCCTATATTTCGATATTTTGTACGGCTGTTTTAACTATTCAAATAATTTCACTTATATCAGTTAAAACTTTAACAATGCGTGTTAAAAATTTAAGTATAAGTTATACAATTGCAATTTAGGATTTAAAGTTTATAAAATAGCATGTCTTAAATAACAGTCACGGAAGTACTTTAAAATAATACAAAGGCTATTTGTGATAAACATTAATTGAACGTGCACTTTTTATATAAAAATTGAGTGAGTGCAATTTAGTACAGTAATGTCTAAAGAATAAATATATTTTGGCATATCTACTTTTATAATTTTTAAAAAAAGTTTATTAAATAAAAAAACAAAACGCTTATTAAAACTATTTCCTTTGAGAATTTACCATTTTTTATTTTTTTTATTTTTAACGTTTATTGAGTTATTGAGTACCATAAAATACGTTTTAATTTTTTAAACGAGCAATGAAAAAAATAACAACTATAAAGTTTTCTGATGTCTATTATTGAATGTTTTTTTTATCAACTGCTTAATTATTTTACTGAACATATTTTACATTATGCATTAGATCAGAGGCTATCAAACTATAGATAAAAACTTAAAAGTATACACATTATAACACAAGTTATTTATTCACAAAATATTTATATTGTGTAAAATTTTGATTATCATAAATAATTTAGAACATTATATATTAAACATGTATAGTATTAATAACTAATAAGTTTGAAAACAATATATAACAACAAAACATTTATTCAAACATTTTATTTTTTTGTTGTGTACTTTAAATGGTAATTATTTGAAAAAATCAAATTTTATTCAAGATAAATATGTTTTTGTGTAAACAACATGCTTGTTATTTTGTATACAGTAAATATTTTATTGACAGACAAAAATGAATGGTCAAAGACTGTGTAATTTCCCTTTAAAAAGGTTCAGTAAACATACAAATATATATTACTTATCTCAATTAAATCAATATTGAAATTCTTGAACTTACCTTTTGGTTCTTCAGAAGAAGTCATCTTTATAACAAATTAGTTAAAGTTTTGTCTGCAATAGAATTATCTACGATCGAATTTAGATCAATATGTCGTGAATCAGCAAGTTATAACTAGGTTATGGTCACATGGCAACTATTACTTAAGTGTTACCTATTTTAATGTGTGTTGACTGTATCTGTTTGAAAAGAATTTACTAAAAACAATATCTTTTCTTCATTTAAATATTGTGTCTAGTAATTATAAAAAAACCTAAATGTTGTTGTGCTGTTTTTCAAGTATTAAAATGTACACCACACACACACACACACACACACACACACACACACACACACACACACACGTCATTTAACTTTAGCCAGCGCGTGTCCTTTGGAAGAAGAAGTTTAAAATAAGACTGCCAACAAAGTCAACAACGAACTTTTCCAATAAATTATGACAAGCGGAACAAAATTGAAACTCTGCCATCACCGTCACGCTGTCATATATTATCGTTTTGGGATACTTATTTTTCAATGTCCGAGAAACGAAACCATAAATGTTTTTTGGTATGTTTAAAGTTGTACCAACTGACCCGAATACGCCACCGCCACTATCGCTGCCTTTTTTGCGGATATCGAACATCGAAGACAAACTTTTTCAGACTCGCCCTGATCTACCCATATATTAAAGTGCGAGGTTTACGTCTCATCAAGGTGTACTAAAAATCGACTGTCTCAATAAAAAAAAAAGAAAAAGAAAACTAACTTTTCGTTATACTTTTCCACATTTATATTTTAAACGGAGAGACCGTTTTTAAATCTGACCCTAGTGTTTAGACCGGAATGACAAGTGACAACGGTGATTGATGATCTGAAACGATCTGGTACAGTTAGGTTTTAATATTATTATCATATATATTTTATATTTATACATGTCGAGAAAGTATATGGACGATATATCACTAGGAATTAAATCATAACGAGTAATGTCATCAAATGTTAAGAACTTATTATATTGATTTATAAAAATTAACTTCGATGATAATTTAGTAAACTTATTAGGCATAATAAAATGTATTTTTTTCAGTGCGTTTTTATCAACATTATAATAGAAATTATATATCGATTGTATACGAACGTGGAGCGTTTTCAAAACTAACCTATTTTCTATGCCGTTCATTATTTTGGCGTTTGCGTAAACATTAGATCGACAGGTTCCTCATGAAAATTTTCTAGTAGTCTTGAATAGAGTTTAAATTTTTACTCGATTTACATATTAAAATTAAGCTGTTCTGTAGGAACATTAGCACTTAAGTTACAGTAATTTCCATATTTATCGTTTGAAGAAATTGTAGTAGTTAACTTAATTATACCCATGAGATTAAATTGAGACGACAAGCTCGTGTGTGAAATAATCATTACCTAATCTAAATCCCAACGAATGTTTGCTAAATTGCATACTGCCGCTGCAGCGTACGAATAATGAATACAAATGTATGGTGTGAATTATTTTTGGTGACACAAACACACACACACGTATAGGTATATAGGTATATAGTCAACTATTGTCAGAAACAGAGTTTGCATAATTTCATATAACATTTATTACAATAAATTAAAGGTTAGTTTAACGGTACACATTTTCCTCATCTAAAATGTATAACATATTTTTTTTTATACACTTTTAGTAAGTAAATAAATAGTATAATATATAACTATTTTTATTACTTTTTTTGTTGTTGTTTATTATATCAGAAAAATTAACAATTTGAATAAAAATAATAATATTTGAAGTTTTTGATCAAATAATAATTATACATGAAACATAACACATCGTCGTTGTACAAAATATGGAAAATAGTATTGAAAAACATAAACAAAAACCAACATATATTTTAAAGTATATGACTCATAATAAAGTTAAATTTAAATGTTTAATTTACAACAATCAAAAAAGGCTAGAACAATATTAATTTACGTGAATAATAAATTATATTAATGCTTTAATGGAATTATAATATAATTTAAGGTAATATTACTGTACTGAACGCAAAATATAAACTAGTTTTGTTCACATTTGATTTTATAGCGTTATAATTTACATAAACAGCGCACCATTAGTAGTTATATTTATATAATATCAATAGGGTAATCGTCATAGACTAGAATAAAAGAATGTTTAAAAATTAGTATACACGTGCTGTACATAAATTTCAACCGTAAGTAATATCATTTTTATAGCGTAATTTTATACAATAAATTTTAAGAACAAAACAAAACAATAACAACATTTAGAGCAAAATAGTTTAGTAATAGTAGTAATTATAATAATAATAATAATAATAATAATAATAACCTATGGTTTTATTTATTATAAGTTATTTTTTTGAATAATATGTTTATATGATTACATATAATTTTCACGGATTTTTAGAATGTCCGGAAAAAAACTGTATAACAAAAACAATAAGCAAATTTCGAATTTTTACAAGTGAATAATATAGTCCATCACTGTACGTCATCATTCATTTGTCAGATTATCAATAACAATGTACAATATGACAATAATAATATAATATGTTTAATAGGCGTACATCTTAACATAATATATATCAATATAATCACTGGTCAATTGGCTGTAAACTCAATACGTATATTAGGTATAATATTATAATATATTATATTACAATATATAATATACGGTTATGCAAAAAAAAAAAATAACATTTTTTCAATGTTATTTTGAAGCTAATTAATAATTTTTTTCATTTTTTTTTTTTTTTTTTTATTAGACATCCAATAATAATAATGATAGTTATAAGTAAATACACGTAAAAAAATGTACACGTTTGGAAAAGAATGTGTCGCCGATGGACACTCGCGGTTCAAGTTTAATATTATTTACATACAGACTCGTCACTGCCGCATGGTATCAATATAAATATTAATAATAATGAATAATAATAATAATAATAATATATAATAATGAAAACAAATCGTCTTTGTGCGATATTGGTATGTACGGCAGAAAATATATTTCGGTAACATATTGTATGTTGTGCACGCACAGTGAATCGTGCGCATTTCATCGATACGCTTCGCTGCACGACCTCGGACATGGTTTACCCGTCGTCAGCGGCTAGGTGTGTAATATTTTTCGTGGGGGGGGGGATATGGGGGTTCTGATTATTTGGTATGTAAATCATTCGGTCGGCTCGGCGGCGGTTGTGCTGCAGGCTCACAATAGGGTCCTGTGGTGTCGCCCGCTTAGACGATCATCGAGTATAGCGTCCGGACGGTCAAGTCGACGGCGAACGCGGTCGTCAGCAGAGCGGCTCTCGTCGAATGACTGGAGCTGAGTCCCAACACGGCCGAGAGAGGCCCCAACAGGCGGATGGGTATCTGAGTGCCGGAACTGTGTCCCCGTTGGATGGCTGCCGGATGTTCGCCTGCGAGGACGGACAGAGTAAAAAAACAATTTTATTATAAATTCGACACTCACATGTATTATATATTATATTATGTCAGAATAAACGAGGAAGAGAAAATGGGGGGGGAGGGGATACAGAGATACAGAAGACGGGTCTCGCGTTTCTAGGATTGGCTCGTAATTTTATTCCGCCCATCACTATACTCTTGCATTGTTTTAAAATCGCGTGTCGTTATTTTTACGATGATCAGCAGGTACACTATCTAAGGTTATTTTCACCGCTGAAATAAATATAATGAATTTTAAAAACTAAAATATTTTTTTCGGATCAGGTTATATAATCTATATGATTGTATAGTTAACTACTTATAATATGTTATTGTGCTATTCGATATTTAGTTAATAATACAATCTGACAAAAGTAATTTCGATTTACTGTACTGTTTATTCCGATTTCGTCAAAATTTACGAAAAAAAAAAAATAAATAATAATAAACGGAGATATAGAAAATAACGTAGTAATTAACATTTTTTAATCTATTCGAATATAATGAATTTGATTAAATTTTCAACTAGATTATTATTTACGTACAAGTAATTTAAAAATATATTTTAGTATATTTTAGAGGGCTTATCCTTTTTTTTTTTGTTACTATAACTTTTATTTTCTAGATTACCGTCTATGAAAGCGTGACCACTCAAAGGATGTGTCAAACAGGATATGGTGGTATTATTATTACTTCAGAACATAATAACGGTGGATTGAATTTCGGTGTTGTACAGCTTGTGAACGGGTTGGTGTTTTATGACCGATACGCCAACATTACGCACAAATACGTTAGTTGGCAAAATATGGACCCAAAAAATACAGCATCCTATGAAATCAGCTGATCCTATGGTTTCAATTCAATATAAACAGAATCGCTGCTAGTATTACTATTTTATATTGGTATATATTTTATTTCGATTCTATTACATCATTGACGACTTCCCGCGGTTAGTTTGGATAGAGAAAAGTAATTTTAGACTTCCATGTATGCTTCTTTGTTTACATACATTATACATTTTAATCGCGTGCTTAAAGGGCAACCGTTTTAGATATATATATATATATATCATAGTGATTTTGTTTAGCAATAATTGTTTTTCTTTTCTCTCTTACTGTTTATAATGAACGGCGTTCGAAAAATTGAAAATATGACGGAATTCGATATTGTATTCGTCTGTTAAGTTTATTGTGATATTATTCTGCGCTAATCTAAAGAAAATATTTTTTAGTATATTATTTCACGAGTCTGATCCAAATTAATTTAAGTTTTATAGTGTACTCTAAATTTTTATACGCTTCACTTTATTATTGTATCAAAAAATATTAACTTTTTACGAAAAATTATACCAAATAACGAATTAGTAATTGGAGATAAAGAATATTAGTTCAGACTTAAGGACTAAGAAGTAAGAACTTAATTTTATGATTCAGGTTATTGTTTTACTTTTATATTTTATAATTGACTACAATCACTGTTATCAGAATCAACAAGGTATTTTAAACAACTAACTTTTAGTCAAACAAAAAACCAACGGTAATTTTAGTTTTAATATATTACATATTTAAAGATATAAACACTTCTAACTATACTTGATTGCGTAGAAAATAATATATTTCATTTTAAAGTTACTAATTTATAAAGAACTAACTTTTATGTTAAATTAGAAGCAAAACTTAAGTAAGTTATGTACTCGTATAATTGGAAAAAAATTATATTTGAACGTGTGGTAAAAATTTATTTTTAATTAAGCGTCTGATTTTTTTTCAGAGAACACATCGATTATTATTTATTGTTTAAATACTTTAGGAATCGCACTATTGCCTCGGAGTATAATGTTTTCAAGTTAACTTTTTCAAAGTTCTATACACAGGAGCAGTTACGAATACCATATGAATATTAATGAGCTCTCGGAAGTACTTTTAGATATTATTTCCTATGTTCGCGTTTTTATAGTAGTCTAGTAGTGGAATAAGATTAATCGTTTATTGTGTTCACATTTTCGAATATCCGATGAGTTAGCAATTTTATGGTATTAAAATTAAATTTTCTATCGCAAGAGTAGTTTTTGAAGTTGAAATTTTAGACGGCAAATCGATAAAGTAATCCTAAGAAGTGTTTTTTTTTTTCATCAAATTAATACTCTGAGACTTGAACGCTATTTATTTATGAGTTAAGGTTTATTATCTAATGTTACGTTTAATTGATATGTTTTAAACGAATGTACAATCAACAGTTAATACGCTCATTTTAAAATCGTATTATATAATTTGCAGTACCTATTCAGTATTTACCTAGCCTCTAGGGCAGTGGTCGGCAATAGGCGGCCCGCGTGCCAAATCCGGCCCGTGAAGGAAAAATAATTGGACCACAAAAAATATTTTTTTTTAATAATGCTAGTTTTCCACATAGAATAATATATATTTTATCTATTTTATAATATATTTAGAGATTACGATGGTGTTTATCGTTTATTGCTATTTACAATAATAGTTGCGATAACACATCAATTATTAACTAATATCTAAGTTTTTAGTTTTTACTGGTCCTCGAAATTTTTTTTTTTTTTGATTTTCTAGATCTCCATAGAATTTATTAATTGCCGACCCCTGCTCTAGGGGTTTTAACTGTAAAACAATAAGAAAAAAAAAAATGAAGCACATTAAATTTAATTTACGATATAAAATTCACAATTCAATGACAATTGAGTCTGTGGCAACGATAGAATAATAATTATTCGACTATAATAGGAGGGATTAAGTTTTGGACAGAGAATTAGACGAAGAACAATTCGAATTATTATTAGAATATACAGATTTTTAATAATCTGAGTTAATTTTAACCGTGCGTTACAAAAATTTGTAATATAATATTCCATATTATATGCGTATACACACTTATTATGCACCTACATAAACGCTCACATCTCATTCGTCTCTCGCCGCGTTAATATGGAAATGTATTCACGGCGGCCGTTTTTATAATCCTATACCCAACGGGAAATTTAATTATCACATCGTGCCGTATAATATTACTCGGTGTTGCTAATTTTTGTGCTCACCCGAAACCATAGATATATTATGAAGCCATCTTGTGTATTATACGACTATATAAAAGAGCGCCGACAATTTATTATTTCGTACGATATTGTCTTGTTCCAGCGACGGTGTGTGACACAACATTGTTAAGTTTGTCCAAATCCGGCAGGCATAATTAATACACACGTCTGATATATTATAGGTACATGCTAGGCATAAAATTCATGGATTTATATTTTATTTTATATTGTGTTCGAATATAAAGTAGTAAATAATTACTGTAGCGATTAGCGATTCGGAAAGATGTTTATAAACACGCGTCAAAAATTCGCCGTTATAGCAGTTTTTTTAGTGAAAGCAATCGCTGTTAGTATATATTTCATACTGTATTCATAACTATACGAGATTCTACACCACCTACTATGACAATAACCGGTCGATATACTCCTAAGTTTTTTTTACCATTTTCCCCTCTAACACGATTCTTATTTAAAATCTTGAATGATAATAGCTAGATAATTATTTCTAAGGACAGGAAATTCTTTGGATTATCTACCAAAGAATTCAATGTTATGTCTTTTGTTCTATATATTTTAGTAATTTTTTGTCGTTGTAACTGCGTTTTATTTCATTCTTACCGATTTCCGTTGAGTAAAAATATAATATCATGAAAAATTAATGGTTGTATTATATACTTGGAAACCCAATGATTAATGAAGGCATTATTATTCATTTTTGTGTCTTTTGTGTTTCAGTTCGTGTATAAAAAAATATTATTTTAGATGAGAAACATCACTTAATAAATTATTTAATGAATAAATCATTTTTTTTTTTTAAACGCTCAATAAAAATAAATAAACATTGTAGTTTAACAATTTTAAACATTGGCAATTTGTGCAGGTTAAACTTATTTAAGAAAAATACAAGACAATTAAAGTTACATTTGAAACAAAGTTTGATAAGTATAAATAAAAAATAAAGATATTTATTTAATTTAAATAAATTGTTGTACAAAACTTGGTTCTATTTGTTTGTTATTGGTTATGATAAAAACAATTATTTTAAACTTAGTTGTTTTATAAATAACTTAAACTGTTTACAGTTTGATTCATAAATAATGTGAAGTATTGAATAAAATAAATTGTCACAGAAAATATCCTAATGGTATTAAAGGGGATCGTGGATGAAATCATTGATTTCCACTAAGTAAAATAGAATAATTTTTATTAGATATATTGGGAGATATTAGATGTGTTTTAAAATTTGCGTTAATTTGTGGAACGTTAAATATTTTATCCTATATTATTACTTTAATATATTATATATTTAAAAATGCAATATATTTTTTAGATAAGAAAATATACCAAAAAAAGAAATTCATAAGCATTCTAAATATTTTATAGATTATTTTAAGCAAAAATGTATGTATTTAAAATTTTTTTTATTTATATAACAGAATTGGAATTTTGTCCATACAATGTTATTTTATTAATTAGTTATTTATTGTTTGATATTTTTCAGAATAACAACGTATACAATGTATATTGGAATATAATATTTACATTTTTTGTCAATTTCGTAAAAACCTATTTGTGAATTTGTTGTGAGTATTTAGAAATATTAATACATTTTGTTTGTTTTTAATGAATTTTATTATTTATTCCATTTCGAAATTTCGAGTTGTCGTATTTTATGTAATATTTTAAATCACGTGATAACCTCTTGAAAGATTCCTAAACACAGATGTACCAATATTGCCCATATATAATCGCGTTGGCAAGATTATAGTTTTGCATAAAATATTACCTATAAAAAAGAATAAATTTTTTTTAACATTTAAATCAATACGTCTTGTTAAGCAATGTTCATTTGAGTGTTATTTCTGTATTGTATTTTTAACGCGTTATTCGAATATGATTGTACATCAATCGTAACAGGTTTTGTGTAAAGCCTAGCCACATTAGAAATTAAAGTATTCCAATAAACTATACAACCAATATTTTTCACGCCGTTTCCAATGCTTATTATTTAATAGAAATAATAACTCAAATAGTTTTCGGCTCGGAGAAAAAATATTAAATAAGATTTGTGTACGGAGTTTGACACTTTAAGTGCTTTCGTTGTTTGTTAAATTTTTTTTTATATACGTTTTAGTAGTTTTGAGTACTTACCAAGTTACAATGATGTTATTTATTTGTTTATGATTTATGAGTAATTAAACGCTAGCGGCGGAAACTAAAATTCGAACCCAAGGAAATACACATAAAATCTGTACCTTATAAACTTATGATTTATTTGGTTTGAATTATTTCCATTCGGTTTCGCCGGGAACGAAAAACGCATTTGTTAAGTCAAACACTTCAAACGCAGCAGAGGGATCGCGGTTATATACATATACGCGCGCACACACACACACACAAATACATACATATTATATGTATATAAATACACGAATACGGTGTATATATGTACGTATATATATGCGCAGTGCGAGCCGCGCACGTACAGCCGAATCGTTCGTGAATATTATAGCTGCCATTGCGGCGCGGGGCAAAGGGATTCCGGAATAATAACAACAGACTATGGTCGGATTTGAATAAAATCTAAGCCCGAACAACAGGCCTGCTGCTCGTGGCAGCTGACGGTGTTATTAAAATATTTTGTTAATAATAATTTTGGTCGTACGCGCGTGCCGATTAAACTAAACAAACGTCAATATAAAAAACATTATCGTAATAATATCGACGCGACATAATATTAAATATATCTGCATGATGTATATTACACGTCATATTATGTATTGAATTTTTGTTACAATTCCATATCCGTATACCGTATAGCGTACCGTTCAAGACGTGCAGGTACGCGCTGGCCGAGTCCAAGTTGGACGGCTGACACGTGTAGTTGCCCGAGTCTTGCCGCACCGCGTTGTTGATGGTCAACGTGGCTACCATCGTGTTGGCGTCTATCCGTTCGCTGCTGATCACCTTGGCGCCCTTGCCGTAGTCCAGAACCCGCTTGTTGTTCTGGTACCAGAATATGTAGTCCGGGTCCCGGACGCTCTGCCGGATCACGCACTTCAGGCTTACGGAGCTGCCCTCCATCACGTGGATGTCTGACTCGCCCATGATCTCGATCTTTGGCACTGTTGGGGACGATAAAAGGGTTAGGTTTACTCGTGTCATATACCACCCGGAATCGCAAAAATGTCTAGGTATATAGAATATATACCTTGACGTCTTGTCGTCATCGTGTACGCGATTACGCACCCTACCGAATTTTTGGTGGGGGCTTTCGCATCACGTCGCGCCGCTATCGTTTAAAACGACGATATCGTCAGAATTTATAGCTAAGCTCTGCGGATAACCGCTAAAAATTTCTGCCTTCGTCATAACTGACGACCGCTCGTGGTACGTTTTTATCGAACAAAATCAATCTAATAATTCGAATACGCGCGATTACGACTATAGACTATAATCAATTTCTAAGTCCATTTAGAACTTTTAGTGTATGTTTTTAAATAGAATACGGAAATATTTTATAGTGTATTTTTCGAATTTCAAACACGCCGTGTAATTCCAATTTAGAAACTTAATTATAAAATATATGAATTATTTTGTCTTTTGATTAAATTCGATCATAGATGCGTAAAACGATCTTAAAATTGATATCAAATATGTAATTAAAATAAACAATAATGTTAATATCACAGGTATGTTTTATATTCATATGCGTTAGATTATAAATAAGGACGTCCGACGTTTAGTTATTTATAAGTAATATAATATATATTTTTTGAATCGATACTTACCTACGACATTGAGCTGAACCAAATGGCTCATTTTAGGTGATGTATTTATTTGGCATTCGTAAATGCCAGCGTCCCTGGGCTGCACATATTTTATTTGCAACGTCCACGTACATGTAGGCTCTACTAGAAATATTCGGAATCTATCGTCGGCGATAAACAACAACCAATCAATGGTAAGTATATGCGAATCCCGCCGCCGTATCCATGATACCTGCAAAACATAAGCCCGCATAGATTTGTATTAAATCAAAGTAAATTTGATAAAATAAACTCAATAAAATGAAAAATGAAATTATCATGATTTTCCATATAATCCAGGTCTATGTTTTTAATTAATAAAATAACCGAGAGATTGAAATAAACTTGGCATACTCACGAGAGGGTTGTTAGGGGTAACGAAATGTGAAATTAAAACTTGGGTATAGGTAAAGATAAAAAGTTCCACTGGCGGGATGCCACTACAGAATGAAACAGAAATGTGTAGGAAAAAAATAATTTATTAATATTATAAAAAAAAAAAATAACTAAATATGCTTTTAAATTAATTTGAGGGTACTTTAAAGAATCGTTAGTATTTCATTTAGCTATGATAATTTAACAGTTTTATTTATTTTATATAATAAATTAATACAATAGGAAGGACGATGCTGATATATTTTATTCAAAATAAAATACATTTAAATTATATTAGTGGAATGGAAATTTTGCTCGATACTTAATATAAACAAAAATTAAATATAATTATTTTACTTTTTTAGAAAGTAATTAATTACTAAGTAATTATTGGTACATAAAAATTAGATTAGTTTTAAAATATTTTAATGAGTAATTTATTTTTTTTTTTTTTTCGGAGTCTGAGCAATCAGTTTTTTTCTATTTAATCATATCCAGTTTTCATTTGTACATTTTCAACGAATATCTGTATTACAAAATGAATATCGTTTTATCATTCGAAAATGGATTTAATTTTAATTATAAACTATTATATATTATTAGACTATACCAATATTAAGCAATCTATATATATATATATATATATCGATTAGTCATTATTCAGTCCATTATAGTAGTGGCTCTTAACGGCCATTGTGTGCTAACTGCATAAGTGGAGTGGTAATTTGATATTCCACAAAAAGATTTATGACTCAATATAGTTTAAGTACAATTGGCCACATTTGGCAAATTATTCTATATATAATTACATTACATAATTCCATTACCGTTGAGACATCATTAAATTATATTAGAATATTGGACGCGATGATTTTATTTAACGATATTATTGTCATATTCGTACCAAAATTGTCGTATAGCATGTTAAAAGTTGCAAAAGACTCAATAGTTTCATGTTTTGTTTATCTATGGGTTTGCGATATGAAACACAAAATAATTGTATTGAAAAATGTAATGGTAATAAGGTCAAAACGATGGAACATCGTCATGGACAAACCCGAATTTTACAGTGAAACGTTTAGATGGAATAAATATTAAACTTTAGAGGTATCGCAGTATATATTTTTTCCAAAAAAAAAAAAAAATAACAACGCTATTTCATAATAATATGTTATATACATTATTCAATACCAATGTATATTGGTATTAGTTTTGGTTGCATAAAGTGATTTGCACGATTATTTTTTTATGGGATACAAAACGTAATGGAATTCGAGAAAAACTCAAATATTCGTAATTCAGTCTGAAAATTCGCTACGTGAATTTATTTAAAAATAAAACTTAATCTTGTTCTTCGAAAAATCGCGTGTACTGCACTATAGCTGCGCATGACATTATGTCACGTACATTTTATTTCGACGCGTTCGGGTATTTTTAGGACATTTTTGCGATATGTTTTTCTTAAGGGGAAACGGTGGTAGCTTATGGAAGTAACTGTGAGTTAATGGATTTTCGGTGAGTGGGCGTGATTGGGTAGTAGTGGCAGGGAAAGAAATAACAATAAAGTATAAAGGTGCGGGTTATTTTTTACCCTGTGCTTTTCGCGACAATAACATGAGTTTAAATGGGACGCGTTACCGTTTGGAAAACTTAACGGTCCCCCCGGATTCATTTTTACAATGTTCCTATCCTTCGTTTTTCCACCACGCCGATTGCCAGTCGCCGCTATCCTGCCGGGTAGACTTTTACACTCATATATTGTAGGAGCACATATTTTTAAATCGTCAATTCGGTCACATTACTGGCCAGTTATTTGTGCTGTTCCGGCGAAGGAAAAGGTAATTTTATTTAGTGCCCTGTGGCAAGAGGAACGTTGATTAAATAACTATTGTGTAAAAACTATCCCACTGGCCGTCACCAATGGAGAAGCTTAACAATTGTTCTCGAGACAAAATATATAGGCTATATATATATTATTTATAACGCGTTATAGTCGGAGAGAAATGAAGGGAAATGAGGGAAAAAATAGAAACTTTTCACTCGTCTTTGTCGCTCAGTTATTTATTTTATTATTTTATCCCCTCCACTCCATTTGCCGTGTCTTCATCGAAGTGCAATCTCGTGTTTATGTGGTGGACGCGTGGCGAAACCCTGGCGTGTATTTTTACGATCTCATCCAAAGCCACGGCGACAGACCGGTCATAAATAGAAAATTGCCTCGTCTCCAGCAAAATTTTGTCGCCATTGCCGTTGCAATAAAAGCATATAACGTGTGTAAAATCGTGCCTACAATCACCACCGTTTGTCACCCGTTCATGGTCAAGTATACGTATAAACGCATATTGGAAGGGACTAGTAATTACTCATACTCGGAGCTCTTGCAGTTCATAGAATTCCAAAAACAATATCAAGTACCTAGTAGTTAAACTTTACCGGTTATTTACTACATATACGCCGAAACGGAGTAATTATATTAATTGTCATGTGATTTTTTACAGCATAGATATTGTATCAAATTAGTTGCCGTCAAAAGTTCTGTAAGGCATAACAATAATGGAATTAATCCCCCAAATCCTAATAGAACTGGTATCTATTTTAATAACACATTATGACTTAATTGGAGGTCATCAATACGTTTCTTTCAAAAGAAGGATACCTGCTTAATAAAATGTTAGTACATTTATACGAAATCATATCTATTATCTTACTAATAATAATTGTATTCTAAATATTCAAAACAGGAGTCACTGAATAAAAAGTTATAAAGATGTCCTGGACTAGAATTTTTTTTTCTTTGCAATTTTCAAGAACGTAGCGAAGTTTAATATAAAAACTGGTAAATCGTTTTGTAAATATATAATCGTATTACTATATTAGGTCATATGTATATACTATATATATATATATACTTGCAGAATATTGTATCCGCATCCGGCGTTGTAAAAACGTTCTGCCGTGTAACGTTATACAGTCTATTATTGGCATATAGATACCTCTAATGCCTATATATATGGTTTATCTATATAATTATACTCCGCGGCTAATCGAATTCCCTTCACGTTCGGATTCGGAATAACGGTCAAACGCGCGCAATACACATTGTTTCGAGCGTTTTAATTTACTGCGCGGGGTCTGCCCGCCATTTCGCGTCCACCGCGTTCGTGAAATTTGCGGTCGTTATATCCGGAAAACTATACAATACGCATTCCGGTTGTCATTTATCCCCGCAACGAGTTTTTCAGGAAGCCTGCTCGAATTCACGGGCGTCGATCTCGAGCGCAATCCGAGCCGCCAACAAAATCCGTACGTCCGTTATTCCTAACATCACTAATAATAATTTAATAGATATAGGTACGTACGCATTATTGTGTTATGCTCGTTTACCGACGACGTGTGGGAGGGGATAAATTTCGCACTGCATTCATATTTGTCTAATACAGTAATACCTGTCTCGTACTTATTCTAATTTAGGGTAAGAATTGGGTTATAGTACTCACTCTGATTTACGATATTCTTGTTCGGTAAAATAATAACTATTATATTTGCGTATTTTTCTGATTCGTTAGCTGTTTTGATTATTCGACGATACCTTTGGGCTATATTATGTAATACTTTTTTTATGAGCCCTGATGACTGATGACAATATACTTAATTTTTATCTATTATTAAAGGCTATTCAAATTTAAAGATAATATTATGTACGACGCAAGGAATAATAATTGTGAGTGGGTAAATTTGAATAATTTAATCACTTATTTGTTTGTATATACTTCGAGGGAGGTGGAAACATGCACCACGAATATAATTCTACCATAGCTATAATGGATATTCGCAGAACTTTAGTCGTGCAAAACCGACACGTCACTGGTTATATACAAATGTTTTGAACAAAAACTATGTATGAAATGCTAATGCATTTCAGTTTATGCGAAGACTCAAAAGTATATTCTATAGTTATATTGTTTTTGTTATTTTCATTCGACAGCTCTATTAGTCTGGAAATCGTAACTTAACACCTTTATTTCCACTTTAATTTAAACGAATAGTTATTGTGAATATAGTTATAATATTGGAAATTCGATATTAAAATTATTCTATAAACATTTCTGTTAGAAAAACGGTTACATTTAAAACGAAAATAACTTCGGTTTATTAATTTAATATATCAATGCAAAACCCAAACGGAATAATTTAATTTTAATTTTATACACTCACCGACTTGTTACCGAGCTGTTTGACCCTGCAAGGCATGTATGCGTGACCACCCAGTTGCGTGGTGATGTTGGACGATACGGACGTGTCAAAAAACGGCCTGACCAAAAAATCGGACACCTGTTTTTTCTGCTGTTGAGGGTTGTATTTTTCTGGAAAAAAAAAATATAAAAAAAAATTACGGATATTGCTCTATTCACATTCGCCATTCAGTCGAGTGTTTTTTCTTTGGGCGCTGCATGTACACGCTTTGCACAATATACTAATTGGGGTCGAGCGCTTAATAACCTTCTAGGCGGTGGGTTTTATCGTTAAAAGTTTCTCTCCGCCTCTGCTCAAACCCCATCCCTAAACAATACCAGGAACTCGTGACGTAAACGTTCATTGCTAATACCATTAAACCCGTGTGCGGCATTTATTTAATATACAGTGTGGTCCTCACAACGTTTCTCCGGTTTTCTGCGTTGGTTATATTTACTCGTATAATGCGTGTGTGGACGTTATATAGACTTGGTTTAATACCACGCTCAAACTATACACATTTATCATATATCTGATGTGTATACCGAGATGCGCGCACAAAAACGTACGTAGGGCTGGAAAATTACCGTGTTCGAAAGAATGCATACAAACGAAAGCGTTCATTTTTTTTCTCGTTGACGATTGCACCTCAAATGCATTCAATTCGTAAATAGCGAACGACGTTAAAGAACGCATACTCGTATATTCGTTTTATTTGCGAACGCGCAGAATAAAAAATGAATTCGTTCTAAATTCAAAATATGTTCAATTTGTACTTTTCTACTCCGACAATGTTTTTTTTTTTTTTTTATAAGAACTATAGTGGTAGGTACACGCACGAATAAAAATATATATTTCAAACTTTGCCTCTTTTGAGATTTTGGTTTCTAGACCGGTAGATTATTTCAGACGACTTATTCTATTTATATATGGTTATTGAACTGTCCTTCGATTGTTTAAACAACATAAATAAAAACTGACGATGTAAATTGAATTATTTTTACATTTATTATCAATTATTTAATTTTTTTAAACAAAAAAACAAACGCGTGTTTATTTTATTTTATTGTTCAAACATAGTTTAAGTAGAGACGAACATGAACGACATATTATTTTCAGAATAAAAATAAATTCTTAATGCACTTCGTGTTCAATTTGAAGGCAAATGAATATGTAAATGCGTGAATAAATTCAATTTAAAATTTATAATGCTCCAAACGCTGGTTAAAACGAAATAATTGTCATAGTCATCGTATTCGTTCGTGACACTAATGTTTCGACATTGTTGAGGCGTTTTCGTTATGTGGTGAAGTGCACGGATAAACTGTGTTAAAAACTGGCTTAAGACGAAAGTTTTTTGTCTTTGGAAAATCGTTTCAAGCCGACGACGTTTTAATTAAGAACGTAAAACCACGGTGTTTTTTCAATTTCTTCAGTTCATTGAAAAAACAAATACTCATAGATGGTTTTTACGTCGAAAGCTTAATGATTTGAGTAATGTTTTTAATTTGGGTGATTATCTAAATTATACTCTTTTTTACAATAATATATAATATATTATATATATGAAAAAAAAATAACCAAATAAACTTAGTAAACCTAACTTTGCATTTTATAAATTCTTATAAATTATTTGTACAGCTATTCATTTTCTTGGAGTGTTTTGGGTTCATTGTTTTATTTTTATGTTATTTTGGATGGAATAATGTAATATTATTGTTATTCGTGTATTATAACATGTACTCGTGACCTAGAAATATGTGCAGGGTCTTAATATTGTTGTAGTATTAACAATATTTATGCGTAACTTCATACCATAAAATTGTTTTGGCTATAATAATCTACTATATTAATTGCCAGTTTTATAAATACTTAAAATATAAACATTAGGTACATTTATTTTAAATAGTTAATGAAACACATTTTTTGTATACTCCTGTAAATAATTTTTAATACGAAAGAGAAGAACGAGTTAGAATTGTTCATTATATTTGATACAACTGTGGTTCGTATAATCGTATCTCAAATTTGTTTTGAAAGTGTATAGATTTTATATATATAACGAAATCGAGAGGAACTGCATTGGTCTAAATAAATATGAGATTATTAAATATGGTATCATTATTTGTGACACACTATTAAACTAAATTTGAGAGTTCTAAACAAATCATTTATTTATTGCTGCTTTGTTTAAATTGTTTATTGTTTCTTTTTTTACTTATGTATAATCCAAAATAAATAACTAATTTTATAAGTATAATATGGTTTTTAATTTATTCGATGGAAATTTAAAACAAATATTTTTCTGAATACTCGTACGAATAAATAAAAAACATGTTATTATAATCACAATTTTAGGTACAAATATTTTTGTGCAGTCTCAAAGAATATTCTATGTATTTAGTGTATTGTTTATTTTAAATATTTGTATTCTCATAGCATGTCACGCTGTAAGAAAAAAAAACGAAATCAATACACAAGATTTCAAAATAATATTAAGGTAAATGGTTTATGTGCTTACATAAATATTACATTTTTTATTTCTTTAATACTTAAAAAAATTAAAATTAAATCAATACTTAAAAGAGAAAGTGTGCATTGCGTGTAATATGAAATATATACATATTAATATATCATTTTTATTCGTATTTTATTAATTTTATTTTATTTAAGGCCTTTTTGAGTATTATATATTTTAAAAGTCCTTAAATATATGGAATATACTTAGCATTACAAACGTGTAAAATTTCAGAAATAATCATTAGAAAATTATCTAATAATAATAAAGAAAATAATTTTAAATTCAATATGTTATATCTTATAGTATTTATTTTTTCATTCCATTTAGATCCTAAATCTTATTTTTTTAAGAATTAATATATTTAAATTGAAAATGTTTGTATTTTTAATATCGGTGGAGAAAAATAAAATACTCACTAAGTCGTATTTATTAACGTGAATAACACAAAAACATGTTATTTTAGTAATAATTACATTTTGTAAATTACTTTTTAATTAAAAAAATATTTTTTAACGACTTTTTGTATTATTTGAAACTCAAAATAAAGAAATTATTTAATCCAAAAAAAAAATATAATTTTTTTAGAATTAGGACAGCCAAATAATATGCATTTCATGCTAAATTAACTCTTAGTAATTTTTCTTGATAAAAACTCTTATTTTTTAATTCTTATATTAGAATTTTGATTAAAATAATAGGTGTGTTTACATTTAAATTAACTTTTATTATTTTTATAGCCAAGTGTTTTTTTTTTTTTTTGAGCTAAGAAGTTTTCTTGAAAAAAAAAATTGTTTTATCGTATCGTAATAATATCGTGTAGTTAAACATTTGTCATGCACTTATAGCAAAGTCAATAAGTTAAGTAAGTCTATTTGTTTTGATATATTGAAAATTGTAACCTACAGTATTTAATAATTATCATTACAATGACCAGCTAAAAAATTGATATAAAACGTAAACCAAACAAAACGTTTTTCAATAAGTAATTTATAAAAATACCGGACTTTTGGACTATACAATTAGGACCGGAGACTCAACTATAATGGCACTCTATAACACACAATACCCGGTGGTGTCGGGAAATCAATTGTTAGTAGGTACTAAATTATGTTTTGATCGCATCAGTCGCGGGCCATCTAAATTCATAAAATTCAAGTTTCATACGTCATACACACTGGTTTAGCGATTGTGGTATTGTATTCGTTTACACGTGCATATTGTATGTGTTCGGAACTACGTGGATTAAAGTGCACATATTATTATAATGCACAAACCATAATACGGTGGTTGTATACAGTTACCATAATTTATTTACAGCACACACGTGTGGCTCACAATCTATATTTTTGATGAAATTTGAGAATATAACTTTAGTAACAATTACATCGCAAAACCGTTTATCGGCTATTGTATTGCCAAATTCCATTGTATTTAATAATATTATTATTATCTAACGGGGCCACGTGACGATACGGTGTAATCGCGACGGGACACGGCAAAATAATAATATTCAATCCCATATTTTCGTTTCAAAATAATGAATATATCGGTGGTTGAGGGTCGACATTTTCACGTCTGTAATCAAGACCAAGATGAATCATATTATAGTCAATTCAATGGATATATTCCGTTTATCAAATTATGCGTACGCACGCACAAGATTTGTATAGTTGTTATTCCGCCGTAATTGTGATTTTTTAATCAATTTTTTTATTTAAACTAATCCGCATTCTTTTTAAATAGAACTATGGTAGAGTGAAATCGTACAAAAGAATCGACATTTACAAAACGTCACGAGATAGGTTTTCGTCTCTTCTGGACGGGGTTATTTGCCGTTTTATACGCCTTTCTTTGAATTTGTTTCGGCTTATAAAAAATTATAATTATTATTTGATGAGCATTTCGTTGGAATCCTTAAATAGTTCGTAACTAAAACAATGACGGTTACCTTAATTTTATATTTTTTGTATGGAAATTGTATAAATTCACGCATGACATAAATTTATTCTGTAGAATTTATGAACTTGTTTTTTCTCTCATTTTTATACTTACTTACAGCATTTGTATACGTACATTGCACGCAAGTGTACAATGGAAGAAGAACAAGTGACAACCACTTCGGTATTCATAATATTATTGTATAATAGTGCCTTTACTATATTGTTGTATGTTTTCCCTTGATGTGGTTAAAATATTGTACTTAGGATGATTAATTTCTGAAGATAAAAATTATCAAAGTAAAATTTACTATTATACGTATACCGAGGTAAAATAAAACCATCAAAACACAAGAAATGAAGTATTAAGAAGTTTTTATAATTATTTTGAAACTTTCTGTGTATTGTTTATATATATTTTTAAAAATAAAAGCATGTTTTCACATGGTTCTTAAAAATACAATTAATTGAGAAAAAACAATTATAATGAGCGCCGGTGTTACTCTACTCAGAAAATACTTAGTTGTTCAAAAGATTTTTGAGAGGGACAGGATTTTTAGACTATCTACGTTATTTGATTATAATTTTAACAAACAAATAAATTAAAAAATGAATAATTAGTTCTAATTACTTAAACTTTTAATTTTAGCTTATGGGCGTCTACTATGTTAAATGCATAATTAAAAAAAAAATATTTGTTCTCAGCATTATTTTAAATTTATTTTAATGTATATATTATACATGCATATTAATATAACTCAATGTGTTTGACCATAGGTAATGTCAATATAAATAGGAGTTATTTCTTAAATGTTTTATAATACATTATGCTTTATACTTTGTTTAGTAACTTAAATTCAAAACCTAATGGATGTTTTTAAGGTAATTAATAATAATTATTATAAATAATTTCTCTATGAAATAAATTGTTTGAATACTGAATTACAGTGGTTTATTAATATTTTTAACATATTATTACAGTTATAAATGTATAATTATTAAATTATATGTAATCTTTATTGTAAAATATCAGAAAAATTTATTATACTTATTTATTGTTAGCATATGTTACCAAAACCTATTTTGATTAAATTTAATAATATAATATAAAATAATAGCTCGTACGTCTTTTTAAAGTAATATTTTTATTATTATTACTATTATAAATAGTTTAGTTTAAATATCAGATACCTTGATTTATTTAAAAATTCAAAACAGAAGGCATGTAGTATAATAAAATGATGTAAAAATTATTATTTCATTTCCTTGTTTTTTAAATAATATTGACGTATAATTCAATTTCTCAAAATATGATTTTTGTAGATTTGTCTATTTACCTATTTTAAATTATTTAATACTAACAATTAGTATATAATTTTTCTTAACTTAAAATATAATACCAACATATTGTTTAGTATTGTTATGTATTATTTTGTTTTATATGACGTTAAAATAAGTTAATTTAACAAAAAATATTTTTTTTTCAAGTTTCAATTTAAATAAAATATTAAAAAAAAAAATTTCATTTCAACTAATAAAATTATCATTTATATAATAAAAAATTATATTTATTCATGCCTAATAAATCAAATACAATAATAAAATTATATATCATTGCTAATCTATGAAATATCACTAGTGTCAGAGTAGGTAATGAATGGATGAAATGAAAGATTAGAAGGGAAATGGTTTTTGATTGAATATTATGAAAATATAATACATTTTTTATGCATATTCACATCCCGATGGCCTAAATGACATTAACCATTCATATAAATGTTATCATAATATATCGTCTTTAGTTAAATAAAAATATTTTTTTTTCCTTAAAATGTATGTTAAAATATAGATACCTATAATATATTTTACATAGCTTAGAAGTTGTTTTGATTTATACTTATATATATTTTTTATTTTAAAATATTTTTGTTTATTAGAACTTTTTGAATGTTTCTAAATGCAAGAAACAAATAACATTGAATATTGTGCTATAGTTAATGTCGTGAAGATTATAATATTATTGTATTTTTAACTAATTAGCTCAAATTATATTATATGAGTACGAGGAAAAAAATATTACTCTAAAAATTTATAAAATTAATATATATGATGTCACTTATTATACTATATTAAAAATAGTATACAACAAAAAGCAGTTAAACACATAAGAACAAATATTATGCATAAATAAAAAATTTGTAGTTAAATAATTAATTTAATCAATTTATTGTTGTCATAATTATCTATCTATTAAATTTAGTCTACAAAATATCTTTTATGATCATATTTTTTTCGCAGTCGTTAACTGAGTAAATAATGTATTTTCAAACTAAACAACGTTATTCCTAATATAAATAATTTACTTGAAGTTATGAATTGTAGACACGTTATTCAGTAATGTTATTACGACCATCATGCATTAAATTCAATTTTTGCCGCACGACACCCCCGTATTTTCATTCACGAACTCAATTTAAAAGGTAAAAGTTTTCAAGAAGTTTTTCATTTTATTTTGAAAAATATATATAAAAATAAAAATGTGTATAAACATGTATAAATAAGAAAATATGGAATAGATTTTAAAATGTGTACATATATATATATAACATGGTGAAACTTTAATGGGAAAACCGAAAATAACTGTGATGTGAAATTGTCAGTAGTCACTAGGTACAAATATTCTTTTTATTTTTATCGTTTTATATCAACTGTATAAGTTATATATTATTTTGTAATAAAAAGCATATTATATCATAACCGATATAAATAGTTTTTTATTCTGGTATAAATGTACGTTGTTATTTAGTTAGTTGTTACTCACCACGTGTTATGTAAGGTATCTACTATTATATACAATTATTTTTTAACTTTGAATTTGAGTTTTTCAGTTCTAGCGGTTGACAGTTAATACACGTTGAATAAAGTTTTAATCAAAGTTTGCATTGATGTATTCATAATTGTAATTGATTTTTCACAATCAATTGTCCGTTATTCTCACTATCCTATAGAATAATTTAAAATTATATTTTATCGGATTTATTGAAATTAAAAGTAAATTAAAAACTCATATTTTAGTTTAAATTAAAAAACAAATTATGTACCTACCTATATTAGATAATTGGGTTTTGTTTATTTGTTTTCAGAACTATTATTAAATTACCGTAACAAGCAAATATAAGAATACCTTATAAAATATACAGGCATGCTCATATAATATATTACGTGTGTATTTATGAATAAAATAATAAAAAAAAAGACCCAAAACGTATTCATAACCTACGGGAATTTAAATAAAGAGAAATCGCAGTTGAATTTGTGTTTTACAATATTGCCGCTTATATACCGTTATATAGGGGCATAATATATTATAGCGTTTAACTCATTTATGTGTACATTAATTTATTTATTTATTTATTATTGTTAAATTAAATCAAATTGTTTGCTACATAATAAAGCTTTGCTAAGAGTTGGGCAATTAGATCATTTTATACATTTGTTCCAAATAAAACGCCGACATACAATAATTATTTATTTAATGCCATCTCGTTTAATTTTTATCAGCTATCTTGCTTTGATCAGTCTTTTTGATGATAAATTAGGTATCGAACCACAAGTAAGAAAATATAATGCCTACAAACATTTTTACGAATAAAAATCTTAAAACTATGAAGAGTTGAGAATTTCGGTATTCCTTCCCTTTGAACGGAATGTCATAATTTCACACATGAACGGTATAATTTAGGTTTAATGATAATATTAAATAATAAAACCACGGTGTGCAAGACACATGATGTGGGGATGAGCGTCTTCCGGCCGGCGTATAGATATGGAGTAGTGTATGGCGTGTTCAACCACCGTAAGCGGAAAATTGTTAACGTTTGATACGTTTGAAAAAATATTTTTTTTCCGTCTCTAGCATAGTTTACACAGTGCTCACTAGGTCGCGATAATTGCGGCCAACAATAATAATAATAAAACACCGGGAAAAAAACCAAACTTTTTTTCAACAAATTTCTTATAGCCTCCACCAACAATCCGGATTGTTATTTTCAGAAGCTGTGTTTATATATATATATATAAACTTACTACACTCCCTCTGATTCAGTGTTTCATAAGCACGTGCGCATATGCACACAAACAAATACTAGCTGTGTAGAAATCTTTTCAACGGCGTAGGACTAAAGTTATCGAGAAAAGTTTTTGGGTAGTCATTGCATAGCAAGAAAAACGTGTAGTTAGCTCGAGTTTAAAAGCTCGTTCTTTTACCCCCTACTGGCCGCAAAATGCTTGTTCATACCAGACCGTTCTAACATCCCTGTATTCCACCACCCTATTGCTAAGATTCCCGAAAGAATTTATTACATACTTAAATATTCAAGATATTACTATATTATTATTATTATTATTATTATTATTATTATTGCTTTTATGGCTATCGCATGTAATATGAGGAGGGGGAGAATGCTGGCAAATATAGTTTTTTAATAGTGACGAGGAAATTATACACTGCCGTCTGAGGGCCGGATATTTTGATTTATTCGATCGCAGTGGAATTTGCAGCGCCCAGTGGTCTGATAAGTTATAATTAAATAACATAACGATGAATATCGATCGGTTGCGGACCCATTGCATAGTTGGTGTACAGTGTCGGCAATAATGAAAGGGAATTATCGATTCCGCCAAAACTACCTGTTTAGGAAAAAGGTTTGTATCGATTCCGCCAGCTATTTATTTCGCCGGTTACTGTTTATAATATTTACACATCGATTATTTCGCCGGACACTGTTTATTCCCCTCCCCCCCCATTATATATGTATTTAAAATATATAGCAGCGGTTCCTAAACTTTTATTAGTTTATATTACCCTAACAATAAAAATAGTGAATTGCGTCTTCTATTAATAAATAAATAATAAATTTATAGTATTTAATTATACGAATATTTTTATTGTTATGACAAAACAAATCAACAATAAATATTATTAGATTTCTGTTTAAAGTATTTTAAAATTTTTAATTTTTATGAAAAAAACAATAACTATTAATATTAATAATTAATTTTAATGTGTACAATGCGGTCAAATATTGGCTGGATTTAGTAACTTTCCGAAAACTAAGTATAATACATTTACAAGGGAGGGATAAACAGAAGCCGGTGGAATTAATATGCAAATATTATAAACAGTAGCCGGCGGAATCAATATGTAGATATTATAAACAGTAGTTGGCGGAGTCAATAGCCGGCGGAATCGATATCAAATCGGCAGAACCGATATACGCCTATGATGAATATCGGAGTGAGGAAAAGGGACCTAGGCGGCAGACTTGACCGGTGAGTTGGTGTATACTGCGTATAGGAAGAAAAGGAATAAAAACGAATTTTGTACAAAAGGATTAATTTAATATCTGTTGAATCATAACAAATGACTTTGTGTTCGAGGTCAACATACGGGTTGTTTATGGTCGTCGACTAAGACGTATTTTATTGTATCTCCAACATCGCAAATAAATAGAGAAAGAAATCTTAGACAAGTATCTAGTAAATTCCATTAGTAATACGTTGATATTGAATTATTTATTTTATATACATTAGAATCATAAATCTTTATACTATTATAGTTATTCTTGAGTCTATGCCGAAATTCAAATTTAAAAAGCATAACTTTAATAATATAAAAGTATATATTTTGAACAAAATGAAAAATTATAATTATATAATCCCAAGCAGAAAACACACGTACGTATTATAATCAAAGGGGATGTATTCACGATTCACATTTCAGTCACGTTATCATTGATATTTAAATATCTTAAAATTTCTGATGACGATCGAGGAAGGCGTTTACTTTGGTTATAATTTTATTTTTGAGAGTGATTTAAATAAAGTGATTTACCTATTGGCTATTCGGGTCACCGGACTGTTTACGATATTTTAGGAGACGAGTATGTCGGCAGGTCAGAAACCGTGAGCAGACCGGTGGACACGACCCTCTTCAAACCTTTGTCGTCCGGACGCCACTTATATATCATTACGACTCCGGAACGCTCTTGTAGAGCGTTATGGACTGGTGCCGTTTCCTCTCGTATACCCATAACGTATATTATACTTTTAATCTACTTATAATATATGAATATGCATAATATATATTATATATATTATTGAGTACTTACTAGACGCTATGTGTTATATACACGCTTGATACGTAATTGCGTGTGGCGGCGGAGGCGGCAGCAGCGCTTGCGTAAAAGCTCACTGATAATGTGTATTGGGTGACTTCGAATCTGGGCGCGCCGTTAATGAATTTACGTTTTCCCGGGAGGAAATTTAGAATTTCTACTCTCTGGAGGGAGGGTGTCATGCCGGGTATAGTATAGTAGTATAGTAGGTGCTCGCGAACTTCTTACCGCGTTAAACGGATTACGAAATGACGTTGCCACCCCCCTTCCATGGTCCGTCCTATTACCGAAACGACCGACACCACCATCAGACGCTTCTGTCGAGTGGATATATAGTGTCATCGCGCGTGTGACGATGACGACGAAGACGCACCACTGTACCACCTCCGTCCGGCCCACTGTGTTATATGCGCGCACGTTCATGCGTCATTAACAGCTTAAAAGCTTTTTTGGATTCGCCCCGATGTTTACCATTCACCGCCGTTAAAATGGAATTTTAAGACCGGAAAAACAGCTCTTACGGCCAACTCGGGCGGAAACGACATTGACAAGTGCTCATAATTTATATTTTCGCCGCGTGTTAATCATAATATTTCGCTAGCGCAACGTTTAAACAGACTACACGCGCCGCCGTCGCCTCCGCTGCAGACACCATCTCAGCCCCTCTCTCCACCCATTCTACCGTCACTCCATCGCAGCGACCATCTCCTTCTCTATAACCAGCTAAAAAACTACGGTCGTTTAACGAGAGACGCATGTACTTGCGGTACTGCAGTAAGCGCTCGCACACTGCCAACACGTTTTATTCTATGTGTATCATTGTGTTTGTAGTAAATTATGCATATATTTTTAACATGTATTTACATGTAATTAGTCGTATTCAATTTCATTATACGGGTCAGAAACTATAAAATGTGCCGATTCATAGCACTACTCGACACTCGTGAATAATCGAACCATTATAGACGTTTCTTATTTAAACTTTGTATACTTACAACGCATTACCTAAGTTGGTCATTTTTCTTCTGAAAACAATATTATTATCTAAAAATAATTAATGTCGATTACATATTATTATATGTGTTGCATTAGAACACTTTCACTTCAGGCGCAGGTTTGGTTTCGAGATAGCATCGGGAACTCAAATTTCGAAATTCCCTATTCAGTACTATCTGTAATATCATTAAAATTACTGTAATGAATTAAATAGCTGGCGCTATCAGCTACCACGTCAATATTATCCATCTGAAAAGTGATGAATGTACAGGAAATATTTGTACATTTTTTTTTGTCGCTCAATAAAGTAAATATCGTTTTCGGATCTGGCTCACTAAATTCTATGTTTAGACAAATTGCGTTTCCGGACCGCATAAATAGGCGTAGGTAAAATATTTTATCGTTATTGCAGAAACCGTTCAGCGAAGAAAATAATTTCGATTTGTTCGGTACCTAGAGATCAGAGAGCCTCAGACCATGTTGTAAATTTCGGTTCCTTCGTCGTACTCAAAGAAAGTTAATAAAAATACACCGTACACCGCTCTACTAAGCAATTATATAGTTTAGAAAGTTTACGAGTATTGAAAAGTTATATCAGTTTTCCTATTGATAAAATCGAGATTCAGTTTTTTTCGTTGTTCTTATATTTCACTAGAATTTCTTTACAGAAACTTTTTGTTTTCCGTTTCTTTTCGATTCACAGTTCTTACTTTATTGCATTCCATCATTGCTGTATAAAAGCTCTGAGCTTTGTTTGGTAATGTACAACTCGTCAACGTTAATAATTAACCAAACGTTTAAAATTTTCAGATTCTTGTATTCGCGATTGATCAAGTTTAAATCAAACTTCTAAATAGTTACTTGCAATAATATCGATGTCAGGGTCCAACAAAAGAAAAGTAGTAAGTCACGCGCTTTTCTGCTATAAAAAATAAACTTTTGTATTATTATTATTTATTTATAGACATTTTAAATGACTGGAAAGTCTCATAATATGTATATATAGATTTATAATAATCCTCTTTTGCGCAACCTAGTATAAAATAAAATAGAACTTTCGTCCACCAACAATATAAGCTATACGCTTATACGATATATATATTTCAACTGTTTTGAGAAGAGCGAAAATAAATTCCATGACATTAATTATAGTAACTAACAGATTTATACACTATGATGTACAAAGTTGATTTTGTTAACAATCAAATTTGTTTAAATAAACAATAAATATAAACTTTGAGATTATAATTCATAATCTTATTTCAAATAATAATAATATAATGATGTATTATTATAGAACACAATAGAATTAATCATCATAATATTAATAATGGTAAAACTATTTATTTTTAATTTTTTTTTTTTTTTTTAAATTTAAATTCTACGATACAATGATAAAATGACTTATGTTTTGATATAATATTTCACAGACAATGTTTTTTTCGTTTATAATATAAAATACAATACTTTTAGAAAATACTACGGTATCCTTGGATAATAATAATAATAAAAAGACTATTCATAATACATGAATGGCTACAGAATGTCGCTAACTCTATTTCGTATTATAATGTTGTTAACTGAAATTAAACATAATTATTGAATCGTATACTTAGATTTTAATTGAAAACCAAATTTAACGAGCCCCGTAGCATATTACACTCTGTGTGCGGTATGCGCATTATTAGTATAATAATACGTTTGCAACCGTTATAATACGGATACTGCCTATTAGTATACGGACGCCAAGGCAGTATATAGTTAATATAAGTACACACATATGGTACAAGTAATATTTCGTTTAGCATAACAGCCGAGCACCCTTAATATTAACGATCCACTGCTTCAACTTGGTCTTACGCGCTTTAGCGGTATGATGACTACGACGTTAGTCTACGAAATAGTTTTTCTTTCTATGATAATGAAAGTTGAACTCTAAATTCTCTTTTGCTCTCATTATTTTTCTTTTTTCTTTTTCTCTCCATAGCTTTTTGTACTCACTAACTACACCCCGGGACAATTTTTTTTTATTTTACTATTTCTCTCTCAATGACTACCAAAGATGTCTTTGGGAAACATAAACACAATTTTATACTGTTTTTTTTTGATGTTTTTTATGCCCACATATTTTTATCTATATATCCGTTTGAGTAGCTTTTTTTTTCTCTTCGCTCGTATCCGTGCCTTTTCGCATGACCTCGAGTTCGTATTAACAAGTTCTTTTGTGTGAATTGGAAAACTTTTTTTTCTTCCAGTTGTGGTTAGTTTTTAGAATCCATTAAAAAAAAGTGGTTTTTTTCCACTAAGAAAAGGCAGAGTGGCATTACGGGGTTTCCCGTAAATAGGATTAATAGTTTTGACCTAAATGGTATTATAAGACCACATCGAACAATTCTATCAGCCACCTTGTAACATATATTTTCAGGATTACGTGCGTAATACGATGTCACTAAAGTATGGACGTTTTTCAGAGGCAGTTGAACGGAAGTTCTATTATTCAATTGCTGTATGTTGTACGCAGAGGGTTAATACTCGTGGATTTTAATTTAATGTAACGCCAACATAATCAAAATGTATTTTAATCGTTCGAACAAATAGAGATATAATATCTACAGAGTCTGTATTGAACCATATTATTTATAAATATACGATATTTGAAAAATTAACAACACATATTATGAGGTGGTTACGTTTAATTAGGCGAAAAAGAAAAAGATTACCGAATGAATCTTTATGTGTTCCGAGATTATTAATGTTATAAAATATAAATTCATTTTTTTTCTGCGTATATGAACATTATGTACTTAATCGCGAATTGTCCGTTATCAATTTAACAGCCATACGTGTTCAGAATATACACAAATATTTTAATGTGTATTGCAATTTAACGTGTATGTTAGTATGCATTTGTAAGAACATAAAAATAATTATGTAATAAGCTGATCGATACGGAATTATTCAATGAGATAATAGGGTTCAACCAATGTTTTTCGGTCGTCCAGCATCGTTACAGGTATTTTTTTAATTTTTTTAATATACTAGATGTTCTAAACAATATTTTTTCAGCGTTAATATTATTATCTTATATTTTTACAACCGTATAATTTGACTTTAATGTTTATAATGAAATTTAAATGCCCGGTTTTTAGTGGAGTTGAACTTTTGACCCTCTTCTTGCTAGCACTTTAGGGGCTGAAACTTTATTTTTATCTTAAACCGGAACTCGTTAACCACCGAATAGACAAAGTTTGTGCTGTGGCATCAAATTTCACAAAAAATAAACAACGGCATAATTAAATAGAAAATAAGAAATTTACGAATTAAAAATTGCATTTTTAAATGTTTGCAAATTGGCAGTAGTTGAACAACTTCAGACATTTTCTAAAAAAAAAACACGATTTAAACTGCGATTGCTATTGATAGCTATATTTTATTATTTGCAACTGTTTATATTTTGGTAAATTAATTTTTATACACTTAAAAATAAAGTATAATTTACATTATATACTGTAGTGATATAAACACAAAAAAATAAATATTTTGTGTACATTTCAAGTGTAAATAAAAATGAACCGGAATGAGTAAGTTTCTTTTGTATTTTACGTTTTTACTACTAACTAGACTTTTACTAATTTGTAACCCTTGTACTTTATTTTATTCTTGTTGGGATGATGTCCTTTAAATTTTATTTAAAACTAATGAAAAAGTATATTTTACTATACCTTCATAATTTAAAAATTATTACATGTGAAATTACTTACTGATGACTTTTTTTTTTGAACAAACTCAGTTTCAGTATTTTGTAGAGTTCAAAAGAACTAATAAATATAACTATGAATTTATAATTTAATTATATTACACTACGCATAGTTCAATTTTAAAATTATTCTTTAATTTATTATAATTATTAAATTGTATTTTGTATTTTATGCTTTTAAGTTCTAAAAATGGAATAGATTTAAAAAAAAAACTTATACTTAAGGAATAGTTAAACTTTTTGGAGGTATCAGATGTCACTCATTTTTAATGTATTATTATGCATAAAACATTTATAATATAGTCAGTAAAGTCCTCATTCGTATTACTATGCAGATTATTACTGGGTTCTAAATTTTATGCTTAAATTAATGTTTCCTTCGTTGTTTCAACAGTTTTAGGTCTGAAATCGATATTTTTGGTCATTATTCGTTTAAAAATCAGTACATACTTTTAGTTAGGTAAGTGATATGATCGTGGTTTTTATTAGAGGTTATTCCTTTATTGCATTATTAATATTTATTTTATGCATTACTTATAATTTATAATAAGTATTCTAGTTTAATTTTATCCTTTATTAAACGTTGATATATGTATTTTGTTCATTTTAAATACTAATCAAAATGTTTTTTTGCTTATTGCTATATTATTTTTATTAGTTAAGTCTAAAAAATTATTTTAATATTTTTTAGCTGATTCATAATAATCCACTAATATGTGTGACGATTACTGTTCACCAAGTGAAAGACAAAAGCAAAAACTTATGCGTTTTGTTTCATTAAATCTAACAATCTTTTTAAATTCTGTTTTATAAAAGTAAAATATCTACTGTCTCAAATCTTTAAGTCATATGTATACTAATTTTAATTTTCCTTTATCTTATACTAAGTGTGACTGTTCAATATTTGATATCTGAAAAGCTTTTACGTATTTTCGTTAGTGAAAATACGTAAAAGTTTTTCTCATATACGTCACACTAATTATATGACAGTCACAAAAATTGTAAAATGAAATACAGTTTAGGAGACATGAAACACAATAGCACTGTAATTTAACTTTGACATGGCGTTCTTTCCTTTTAGTACTCAGCCAAGCATGTTAACTTATTACTATTTTCCTAAATATATATTAAATGCTGTCGCTATTAATTGTATAATCTTAACTCTAATAAAAATTTTTAATTCTTTATTTATTTGTATATATTATTCTCTGAGTTTTAATAATAATTAATAAGTTATAACCAATAAAACGTGGATTGCAGTCATACAGTTTTACCATTTTAACTTAAATCGACGACAATTATATGGAAAGTATACATCGTGATACAGGCATTTAAATTATACATATATAAATATGTTAGAAATGTAACGTAAACACACATACAATGTATAATATGTATGTATAAAGAGACCGTTTAGTCTGGTGCGACTAATTTGACTATCTGACGATAAAACAGATCCATATTTATGACTATCCTTCATATATTTAACGAAAAACTTACTAATTAACTAATATTACTTTGGCTACTGACATGTATCGTGATCGACCGTGCATAAGTTTGTAAACTCAAGTACATCAGTCCTCGTCACTTTTATACAATCCACTGAGCAAAGCTTTCTGACTAGATGACAAACTGTAGTCTTCGCTTTTAACTCATTCGCGTTGATGCCTTGTTTAAAAACTTACATAGTTACAAAATTGCAGATAAGCGTTTCCACTACAGTCACTAACACGATATGCGATTGAATGTGTGCGATAATATGAACCGCGGTATGCGAGAAAAGTAGTAAATATTGGTTCTTATCTTTAAAGATTGCTGTGACTGGAAATTTTAACGTTAGCAATTTCTAGAATAAATGATTATTTTAATCTTTATTAATCAGTGGTTTTACAAACACTAGTCACTGAAGATTCACATTTGTTTAAATAAATTAGCTTTAAACAAGCTTATATAATTATTTATTTTAACTTTAAACACAAACAAATTATAATTTAGTAGATTAAACTGCAATTATGTATTAATTCATGGTTGACTTGGCTTTTTCATTTAATGTTGATGACTGTTTATAAATATTAGGTTAATTATCAGATCTTAGAAGAACCTTTCATGCTTGTCGAAGTGTTTGTATCCATCACCACCGTCAAAAGATCTCTTTATTTCACAACAATTCAATAGTTAAAAAAAAAAAAAAACATTTAGAATATTTTGTATTGATTAGTGAAATAAGATATAGAAATACCAAAAGATATATTATAAACTCTTCACTTTTCATTTAGAAAATTATACACATTTTTAAAATACACTTTACACATAGATGTAGTGATGTCATTTTAATTCATAACGTTTTGAAAAAAAAATTATATATCTTTTTTTTTTTTAAATAATTACCAAATTCACTGTAGTTTGTATTTGTATATATATATATTGTATATATGTTGATTTTTTCTACCTATATATTGCAGAATCTTTGATAGAAACTATGTTTAATTCAAAAACTATTTTTTATACGTTCTTTTAAACAAGTTATATGAAAACATTTTGATAAAAGTTTACAAGTTTAATCTATTTTTTTCTTTTATACGAATTACATTACATTCCAAAGAATAGTTAAATTAAATACATTAAGTGTTTTACAAAATGCAAGTATTCAATTTGGATAGTTGAATTTGTTATGTTCATATTATAACATAAAATTTTCTTTAACCATTATATAAAGAATTGTCAAAAGAAATACCTAGCGAGTTTGAGAAAGTTATGTTTGTATTATAATTTTTTTAAATGAATAGGTAAACGTCTCAGTCGTTTTCTTATGATACATTTTTGATAATACATCTTAAAAATTTATAATGTAGCCTATTTATACTCAATTTATATTCTGACTTATGCACCGATGTAGCAGATATAATAATTAAAATGTTACTTGTCCGAATTAAAAAAGTATACATGGGTATTTTTAGGTATTAATATTAGTTATAATATGATATACCATATTATGAGTATAATAATAATAAAGCTGAACCACTAAATTACAGTTAAAAGTTGTTTGAATTATACATTTTCTATGAGTATAATCTTAGATTTAAATATAACAAAAAAATAAATCATTTAAAAAATTTACATCTTCAAAAAATTTTAGGCAGAATATTTAGGAAAAAAAAATAGTTTTTTTTTTCTAAAATTGTTATAATGTTAATTAAAAATATAATGATATTATTGTAAGTTGTAGCCATAGACGAATAGATATTATATGTTATTTTATTTGTTCGTTGTAAAGGTAAATATTTAGTTGTTATTTTAACAGTATCGTTTGTTTTTAATTATTAAAAAATGTATTAATAAAGTTTATTGACGTTTAAGAAATGTTATAAATTGGAGTAGGTTAAAAACTTAATGTATTTAAAACTTAATCATATTTAGGCAAATTCGGATCATGAGTTTAAAATAGACCTAAAGCTAGATGCTCCGTTCAATAAAAAATTATACGTAAGACAATCCTGAATTTAAGTGAATTTGGGTTATAATCTAACATTCGCATTCATTATTTATTAAAAGGTTCCTACCGATCTGAATAAATGCTATTGATATGCCATCTTACCATAAATTCAAAAATATAAAAAACAAATTTATAAATGATAAAATAGCACAATATGAGTATAATACTGTTATCACTATTCTTTATTGTTTTAAATATTTAAAATTTTTCTTTCATAACATTCACTTTTCGAGTAGATATGTGGTCTTGAAATTTATGGCATAAGAGTATATTTTATTCTTCTGAGTTACCAATTTGTCTAAAATCTATTTGAAATTTGATTTTCTTTTTTTATTGAAGCAATGGCTGCAGTGTAAAAGATCAGTTGAAATCATAAATATTTAGAAATAATGTGGTTTAAATTTGGTGCATAATATACATATATAAATTAGTTAATATACTTAAGTTATCTTTTTTTTTTTTTTAAGGAGAAAGTTCGCTGTTACTAAGAAGTAAAGAGTTAATCAGACTTTTGCTTTTATCCTAGTTGAAATATAGGGCCATACTCGTTTTTTGCATACAATCAGCATTAGGTAAGTGAAGATATATGTCATAAAGAGTAAAGTTTCATTCTTAGTTAGAAAAAAAAACCTCGTTATTTTCACACCACACATGTTAATGATTTCCATCAGGTCTGTTCATTTTATGGTTACATTGCGTTTTACTTTAACGATTTTAGTATTTAATCTTGAAACGACAGAAATCATCGGTATACATACTATAGTAACAACGGAGGTATCATCAATTTTGATATAAAACTTGTCAACGACGTTGTCAGTACATAACAGGAGAACATAATTCATCACTGAAAAAGCTCTACTGCTGCTGCTGTTATTGTATACATCTGGTCGAGAAAACACGCGGCTTGAAAACAAATTATCATGTTCTTAGGATTCAAAGGAAATATATTATTAAAAAAAATAAAGTACAACTTATAATACTCTCTTATTACGTTACCCAACTGGAGTGGCGCGATACAATTCCAACGAATAAAATATTAATGTGAAAGAAAATAAAATACAACTAGCGCGGCCTGAATAATTAACAGTTCTTGAGACTTGCAGTAATCAAGCAATAAATTTAAAAATAAATCATCTCATCGCTAAATTGGGCGGAGGAATAATATAAATGTATAGCTGTAAGGATGCACTCAATAATAATAGTAATGGTAATCAACGAAACGACAACTGGTGCAGTTCTGCTGAAGTTACATATCATAATTTACAATATTGTATTTTCAAAGTGTCGTAATAAACGCGTATAAATTAATATTCACGTTTTACAGCGTGTGAGCTGGCCCTCGTGGTTTGTCTTTCGGACCACGTTTACAATGGATATATATATGGTATATACCATATAGCATATGCGTAAAATAATATTACGGTAACAGAACACCATTGTGTGTATTATTACATCGTGGTAATATGTTGACCACGACAACCGCGTTATCAGTAATACTAAACCGTATCGTATTTGTGATCGATTGGACAACTCTATTAGTTATGCACTTTAATTAACAGTAATATAGTATTAATATAACGGAGTGTGATATTGTGATTGACACGAAGAATATTGTATTATATATTTCTATGATATGTTCTCCGCTAATTATTCACAATTAATACACTGAGTGATCCATTTAATGTGTTACCCTATTCATAATTTTATATTATATTTTTTGTTGTAAAATTAATTTAATTTAATTTAACTAATTTGTATTACGTACGTGTAGCTTATAATTAAAATGAAAAAAAAAAACATACGTTTAACTCGGGATAAAAAATGTGCACCTAACCATGTGAAAAAAATATATTTACAATAAAATGGTTCTCTATCTGTGGCATTTTTTGGTTCTCGATAATTGAAATCTTTTACTTTATTATTATTATTATTTTTACATAGGTTTTATTTAGAAAAACCCTGTTTGATTTGCAAAACAACTTTATGTTAGTTTTAGATTTAAAAATTAGATATTTTTAGATAACATCTTATGGTTAAAGTAAAGTAGACAAACTTTTAATATTCGTTATAAATATTATTAAAATTGTTCATTAAACATAACTTATTTATCCGTAAGTCAGCGTGGTGTATAAACAATTTTGGTATACAAATTTCGGCGTTTTGATCGTTGTTTTTGCTGTTATTTTACTGTTTCTAAGGACGATAAATTTGCTGATTTCAAATAGCGTGACAGCAAAGTGGCTGTTTTGGTTATAAAACGGTTAAGTTTTAATAATAAATTAGAAATGACATTTCGACGTCAAATGAATCGTAATAAAGATTAATGACTTGACAAAAGGGTAATAGGTAATCTAATGTCTGTAATATTTTGTTGGTTTTTGTCTACTGTCAACAAATAAATAAATTATACTATTTATTAAAAATTATTATAAATTTTATTTTTTATGAGTCGATTATTGCATATAATGAGAGCAACGACTGGTTGAATTTATAATACATTCACTGGCGATCACGTTTATATGTCGTACTAAATTAATATATTTTAATTAAGTGGCTATTATAATATTGTAATAATATATCCCGTATCGATTGAAGTTCCATCGTTTTGGTTATAATTTTTGTGATTTTAGATTTCGTTACATTTCATCGACAGGACAACAATAATATAATTTAATATTTAAAACTAATTATATATCATACTATATAATAGCTAAAATGTTTTTTTTTTAAATTTTATTCTCAAACGTCTTGACGAAAATAGCGAAGTACCTTGATTTCAGTACGTGATTAGTGTGTTTTCTTTTCATATTTCTGGTATTCTTGTGGAATTCGAGGAATGAACCGTTTCCGATTTAAGTTAATACAAAATATTGAAATATAAATCTACTCAAAATAATAAAGAAAAACTAATTATATATTTATGTCAGTTTTTTAAGTTTATAATAAAATAAAAAACAGCGTTTTATAGATTATTACAAAAAATTCAATATAATTATGTAAACCGAGATAAACAATGTATGAAAATATACCGTATTCGTGTTGATTGGATGAAATGAACCTTTCGTTGATTCACTTACATTTTTTTCTGTATAAAATAGTTTGATATCCTGTGATTTTTTTTAAAATTATGTTTTTAATATTCGTTATGTACGTATGCGCATTATATAAATTAATGACCCTGTTTGAAATCCACGAACATACTTGTACAAATCTAAAATACAATTTACATCTGAATGCGTTGTGATTAAAATATAAAATTATCTTTTTTATATTTTATCGTTTTTTCTTTTTATGACAATTCGTATTTTTTTTTTTTTTTTAGTGTGTATCCAATTTATCTTTCGGGTTTACTTTGTATCTGATAGTTATCTGTTGTACAATGGAGTGTGTTTTCTATATCTATCCGTTTGACCTTTGTAAGCCATCGGAGGCCATTAAGATCAAACAAAATCTATAGGACATCTCAGATTGCTGAAGAACAAATGAGAAAAAATATCGAACAGTGCCGCTTGAATGCATGCTAGGTCAGAATTCAGAGGCATCGTTGACGTTATATACATCTCAAAAGGATTTTAAATCCCATCCAACTTCCAATGTAACTGACTGATTAAAGAAATACTTCATAAACAATTTATTATTATTAGGGATCACTAACATTAATATTGTACATTTATACGTAATAATGATGTTGTACCTTACATTGTTTTAAAACAAATTATCGATACAGCAATTTCTCAATTATAATTATCAACTATCAACATATTGATAAATGGTTAAATTTTTTGTACAATTAACACTTAAACATTATAATTTAAAACATTTAATTTCCTTTAATTTACGACTAAAGTCAAATGAATACAATCTGTAGTTATAATAAAAGATCATTCATCAAAAGATATAATTAAGAATATAGTTTTTAATTTATATTAGAGCAGGAATCATGTTCATATTTTAGGTCATCTCTATTTGAGTCTTTCTATTTAATCTTATTGTTAAAATCAATGTTTTAGTACTTAAATGCATCAATAGTTCACCAACAATGCTCCCCCTCAATCCTCATTTTCAGAATTTTTAAATATGCTGCACTATATTTTCAACTATTTAAATTTTTATACAACGATATGATAACAATATGCAATTGAACAATTGTTTTTGGTTTTATTTTTTTATAGTATTTTTTAATTATGTATTCTTTTTATTATGTATGTTTGTCAAAGTTCAATTTTCGTTAATATTTTCTACATATGTTGCTAATTACTTAATAACGTAATATTTAAAAGGATGTCATATCTATATGTGTTGTCTAGTTGTTTTTATCCTTTAGGTATCGTATATTATAGCGAATTCGCGTTCAGTAAAATTTATTTTATGATGTCGTAATCAATTTTAAAGGTAAGAATATTATTTAGGATATAACATAAGCTTTAATTGATATTTAAATTTATAATAGAGCTATGGTCGTTATAAAGCTTTTATATTTAACATAGCTATACTCAGTTAAAGATTAAAATATCAATATGCGATTTAAAGACTAATAATAGATGAATTAATTCAAAACATTACAGAAAACCCATTTTATGCAATAAAATGGGTTCTGCTGAACACAATTTGGTATGATGTATGACAATAAAACGGAGACAACACACGCGAGTAAGACGTTCTCTTAAGCAATGTTCATAATAACGTTTATACTTAAATATTTATAGTATTTATGTTAATATTATAATGCAACAATATTTCCCACTATTTAATTGTATTCACCAATGTTAATAGAATGTTTTCTTTCCGATTTAGGTTTATTGACCAGTCGCGTTTATCGTAACTCTGCAAAAATGCTGTATTGTTATATAATATTCATACGGATTTGATGATTTTATATATATGAACCATAAACGAGCATAATGCATATCCCGTCGTGACCGTGTCTCGGTCGCAGTTATATTACCGTCATCGCGTACGTAATTTCCTGGACATGATAAATTCCAACGTCAGTAAAGAACACTCACTTGGGTAAAAACGAAAAAAAAAAAACAGAAAACATAAAGCTGTTACACAGCTCGAAGCGTCTGTCGTCCTCGTCCGGTAAATATATATAATAATATAGCGTTCTCGAGAATTTCGGTCGAGACAAATGATGATGAGCGTGTGCCAAATGGCCCAAGAGCGTTAACCATTGTTCTTATATGTATGTACGGATACTTTTTCTGTATGTATATATATATATATTATACTTTTTTTCTTTCTACCTATTCACCCCATTGCCACATCACCTCCCCGCCGTAGCACCCAGTTACAGTCGTTGCAACTATAACGTGTATCTCCTCTTCTCACGTGAGCGCCACCACTACAGCGCTTTCTTGTCGATATATTTCTCTCCTCCCGCCACGGTTTCCGCGTGGTCACGCCACGTGTATATCAGGTGGGACGCATTTCTCGCTAGATCACCGCTAAGATGCGCTCTTTTTCTCGGAACATTTTACCGTGACGAGGTGGTTTCCCCGTTCGACGTCCAATAACCAAGTTTTTGTTTGATGGGAAAATGTCCTTTCTCCTCTCTATGCCAATACTTTAGAACGTCACTCAGTGTCTTGTTCTACATTATGTATACACACAATAATGCATATTTAATCGTTGCTGGCACGAAAGGGGTGACAAGAAAGAAAAGTATAGACTAGTAAAAATAATATTAAAAGTTCGTCATCGTCGTCCTTAAATCCCACATTCCCATTTTTGTGTTCATTTTTACCACCATTACCGTGACCGTCATCATTTTCATTACCACTAAAATTCTAAGATTTATATTATTTCATAGAGTCTTGAGTACTTTCATATCATTACATTCTAAGGTACGTCTGTTTTATGATGGGAATAAAAATTTTACTCCATTGTTAATCTCCAAAAATGTACTGTGCATAAGTCAGCCATTTGCGATATTTAAGATAGGAATTTAAACTATGTCGTCCATATGGCCGTTCCAATTTACTTTATTATATCATGCATATTATTATAATATATACTGATATTAATGATATTATATAATTTATATAAAATCCAGTAAGGTTTGAAGTATTTTTTAAATAAATATTTTCTAAAAATATAATTTTTAAATATTTTCAGACTAATCAGTAAATAAAGAGATTCTAAAATATATATCGGGATGCGTTTTCGTGGAGTTTTAATTTAGAGTTTAATATGATTGATAATGCATTTTTACATATCGTTAGATTCACAAGGTAGTCCACTTAACGAATTCGACATAAACGCAGTTACAGAAAAATATATGTCTTGTTGTTAAACCACTGAGCTTTAGGCTGGAAAAGCTCGATTAAATTCATTGAACTATAATATTAGTATAATATATTATTTTATTTTTTGTATACATATCATGAGAGTAAACGGCGAACACGTGTTGTACTTGAGTACTTTGTTGTTAAATGTTGAATAGTGTATTTTTCCACACAAATCGGATCGATTGTAGATAAATCACGAATACGAATATTTTTATATTTGATACAGAAGTTCAACGATGATTGTTCTTTTTGTAAACTTATAAAAATGAGAATATAATAAAATAAATTGCAAACATACTACAGATAACACATGAGCATGTAGTTAATTTTCAAGAAATTGGCATATATTAGGTATATTGATAAAATATTTAAAATTTAAAATTTTGCTTATCTAAACTGAATGTATAAAGATTGTTTAAAAAGAAGTAGTTTATTTGTGGAGTTGAAAACATTACAAGATATTACAATATTTTATTTGAAATGGGATAATGTTGTCTGTGTGCGTAAATCAAATGAAATTGTTGCTATTTGCTTTCAATACATTTCGTTTATTTCGTAAAATCATTAAAATGAAGTACATAATTGAATTATTATCGTTTAAAACTATTTTAAAATGCTTCATTAAGTAGCGAAAGTTTTAATGTATTTAATTACGACTATTACGAGTATAACCAATATAATATAGTACTCGACTATGTCTATTCATTATTTACGTAATTAATTCATTTTGCTGTGTATTGAATTGTACGGGTTGGTTGGAAAATAAAATATTAATTTATTATAAATAGTAGAGTTGTATTGTTTCAAAATAGTAGTTTTTAGAAAAATTTTCACTTTTTAAATTCATATATACTATATTATTTTCTAATAATTAATATGTACTCTAGTACTCTAAATACGCACTTTAAAAAAATAAGAAAACATAAATTTATGACACTAGAAATTCATGTGATTCTGTATTTGGTATTAATTATGATAACATTGTAGTTGGTATTTTTTAAATATGAAGTACTATTTATTTATAAAATATTTACAAGTGCCAAATATTAATTTTTCTATTTATATGTAATTATACAATTTTTATATTTTCGAATCTTACTCCTTGTAATTTTAGCACGTAAAACTTTATTAGAATACTTTGGTTTATATTCGCATGCCATTTTGAAAAACTGTTGGGATGGAATCCGAAAAATAACAAAATATACTATTAAACGTAATATTTTATGTATAAATTATAAATTGTGCTGTACTTGTAAACAAAATTTTAGTGAATGAATTTCGCTACTGTCAAGTTTTAAATGGACAATATAATTGATCGTATTAATAATATTACCCTAGTTTTGTTGTCAAAATATACGCTTTCAAACTCTTCACATTAATGCACTATTATTTTTTTTAAAATAGCAATTCAAACTTCAACATTTTAATCATAATCGATGACGCATCAGATTAAGCAAACATTTGGTATTTTTATTTAAATTTTTTTGTTTGTTGTTGTGCTTTTTCTTTTTTTTTCGTACTACATTAACTTATGAATAATACATTTGTGGATGTAATTAAATTTAGGAATAATATTATATGAAATGTTGAATATATATTGGACCGCTATGAAATGTTGGCACACGGTGTACATGCTGGAAAACTTATATGTCGCATAGTATAATATTGTTATGTATTATCAGTGGACTTGGCCGATGTCTGTGTAGGTTATATATATATATATATATATATATATATATATATATATATATATATATAACGAAGATTAAGAAGGGGTGTGAGTGATAAAATAGGTGGCTGGATAATGTAATAACCCATCATATTATTGTACATCAAGCATGACCAAATCGAAGATCCCTCTGTATATAATGGCACTGATCGATTTTTCATTTTACATACGATGTTATGTAGATATTAAAACTCATTTTAGCGGATAAATGCTTCGCTAATAATATTGGTATATTATATTAGTTGTTTTTTTAATTTTTAAATATTACTATGAACGCGGTTAATCTAATTATTAACGCTGTGCCGTGCATGCGTCTTACTTACTCGCGAACGAGGGATTGAATTTTGTTAACAATAATTATTATACTCGTCAGAAATTCAAAGCGATGTATTTAATAATACATAGTACCTATAAAGACGACATAAAATACGAAATTTATAGTTGATTATAATTTAAAACTCGTTTAAACAAAAGAAGTAGCAGTAAGTGCACGGTACTACGGTAGTCTCACCAGCGAATATAGTTAATACGATTTTCAACGAAAGTGGCGGTGTATACGATAAAAAAAATAAAAAGTACTTAGAGAAGATAAGGACCCCCACCCGTTACCCTCGTCATATTTGTGTAGACGGTAACGAGTTTCCTCGGAACGAAAATCGTTGATTGTTTTTTTGCAGGGAACAGTATTATTTCGTTTTTATTTATTTTTTATTTTTAACAGCTATCAGCTGCGCATTCGTCAACGCGATTTCGGTTACCTATGCGTTTCCGAAGGAACGAGAATATTCCGAAACGCCAAACGCAAAAAGAACATCAAAAAAGAATATAAAACCAAACGCGGATAGACGAAGACAGTCATCGAGGGTTTTAGAAAATCCGTCGTTTAGATTTACGGAAGATACGTATGTCGGGACGATAGCACGGCGTATTGATAAATGGCGCGGTTGTATATGTTGTCAGGCGACCCGCAATGTTTGTTTTAACCTATTGTGACTGTTTAGCGTTTTTTAAAAATAAAAATCTAGCAATTCGTCCGTTTGTCTGCCACCTTGCAGCTGCTGCGGTAGCGCGAAAACCCCACATTTACATTTATGCGTTGAAGCGAATGGCCGTTTGTCTTGCATGCGAATAATTGTTGCCCATAAATCCGCTCACTTTCCTCCATAAAATTCATAATAACCCGGCGACGTGCCACGAAACTGTTGAGAAATTGTACTCGTGCACACGATATATACGAGTATACACGTACACGATATGCGCACAATATTATTTACATAGGTAGATATTGCTGTTGATAAATCAACATCTAATTTTTTACTTCACAATTTATCGTTGCATTTTATTATTATTTCGATATACGTACATACATGTATTATTTAGAATTGTACATCATACTACACTTACACACAATGTATAATAATATAAGCGGTTTTTTCGTATCGTATAAACTAAAAAGTATTTTCAACGCACGCGAAATAAAGTTATCAAAATGTCATTGTCTAAAACAGCGTTTCTTAAGCTTTTTTATCCATGAAATCTTTTTCGATGATAATTTTTATCGTGGAACCTCTACTTTCTTTTAGTTTTTAACTTTTTTTTTAGGATTATTTGCAATAAAAATTATAATTATTTCATATAATAACAATTTACAATGTGTTAAAGGTATTTAATTAGAAAAATATGTTAAAATAAAAATAAAAATAATAATTGTAGTAGGTATACCTATATAATAATACTTAAATTACTTAAAATAGACTAAATTTTAATTTGAATAAGATAGGTAAAATTACTTTTTATTACGTAGTACAAATATTCTTAATATTGGACTTATTGATGAAAGTTATACAAACATTTTTTTCCCTACTAGCCGCTACTTATCTTAAGTTAGATTTTTTAAAGTAATTTTCATGAAAGTTTTGAAAAAAATTACTTAAGCTCCGTGGAACCCTGAAGTAATTTCCGCGGAACCCTGGGGTTCCGTGGAACACAGTTTAAGAAACTCTAAAATATGTATTGTTATTTACATTTTCATGTTCGAAAAAATGTTTAAAATTTTCTCGCTATTCTATTGGTTATATTAATTGTAAGACGTGCTCTTAAAAAGACGTTCAAAGTTTTATAAGTTCTATAAACAAAAATATCTTCTAGTAAAATACATTATTACAACAAAATATAATTTAATTTATGATGTTTTTTATACGTTTATTTAAGTTAACATATTTATCTTCATAGAATCATACGAATACTGTTTTCAATAAAAAATCAACTTTAAGCTGACTATTGAATACACTTAAAATACATACAATATAGATGAAATAGGTCACTGTATGATTTGAAAAATGTTATGTTTGAAAATATTAGTAAAGTCTATAAATTTTAAATAAAAACATTTAGTTTAAACAAATCAATATACAATTAAAATTTAATTGAAATATATATAATAGTGACATTGTGAAGCTGAAATAAAATTTCGACGTAAAATGTGTAAAAAGCGGTTGACATTATTTTTTAAGTGCGTATTGAAATTTTTCTTTTAAAAAGAACCAATAATATACTTGTTGAAATGAAAAACGTCATTTGATGTCTTTGTGTGTTAACAATTTTCGGGAAATATTAACGTCAAAAATAACAGAAATGAAAACAGAAAACACTTAAAATTTTATTTTACGCGTGACTAAAATTAGATTCATATACCGTCAACAGTCGTGCCACTATCATAAAAAATCTTTCGTAAAAATTGACAGATGACGAATTTTATAGATAGTAGTTCATGTATTTTATAAAAAATATGCTAGAAACTAGAACTTTGGAACTCTATATTGTTGATTGAAATATTCAACGAAGCTGTGTTGTCCAATAGATAATGTAGAAACTGCGGATGAGAGATGAGACATACTAATGGTGTAATTATCTTCGTTTTACATATAGAGTTAATATTTTATATTTTTTACCATAATATTATTTTATTATAATTCTTAAAATGTAGTAAATTATTATTTTAAATTTCTACAAAATATTTTTGATTTATTTCATAAAATGCATATATATATATATATATATATATATATATAATTCTACTAATAATTTATTAGCAGGTAATTATAATTTATAATATAACATGTATTGAAACAAACTTTTTTAACATACTTCTACATATTTTATATAAATATAAAGGTTGTTTAAAATATTGAAGGCAATTATCGTTATAAATTTTAATGTAGGACGTTTTAATTCATAACTATATAAGTATATAAAATAACAACAACTTTATTTTTAACGGAATAATTCAATAATATATATTAAAATAAGAACATGGCAATTGTAATATTTTTGATAATTGAAAGAATATAAATTTACATAATTTATATTTCAGCAAGATTTTTTCCCTGTAATAACAATGCAACTAGCTTAAAAAAAATAATATATCATTTAAAATAAGCCAGAAAAATATTGAACTGTATAATAAAATATACTATTGTGAAATATCATAAAGTTATTTAATTCGAAACCATTATGTCTTTTTTAAAGTCACTCGAGTTAGTACAATTAAAAGCACTTCAAAAATTTAACATTTAATTACTGTTTTAATTTTTTTATGAGTTAAATTTAAAAACGTGGAATAAAACTTTAAACTCACAACATTAATTGATAAGTAATATTTATTATGCGTGATAAAAAGAGACAGTAACATCATTACTTTCTGCCGTATTTTTCTAACACACTATACCAATTATGTTTACATTGATCTTATGGTGGTGAGCATTTTATTTATCATATACAATTCAATAGGTAAAGTATAAATTATTTATATTAATGTTGAATAAATGCAATAGAATATTGTATTTTCTATTTTTGATGACGAACTTTGAAAACTTTATTGCACCTTTCTCAGGTTTGTATATTAAGTATCTTAAATTATTATCTTGTTTATTATACGAATTTCATTTTCAATGTCTCCCTAGAGCCTGTTCCACTACGCTTCCTTAGTCCGAATTCGAAGGTTAAACAACCCTTGCGAATTATATTTTTGTCATTCGAATACATTTGCTCTTACGTAGCTGAGCAACCCGCTAGAAAAATGTCATCCGAGGAGGAAAATAAAACATACCCTTTTTTTTTTAAGATCCCACCGAAATACTTACTCCTCATATCTGTATGATTTAGGGCATACCAAACATCCTTTATCCCGAGAATTTTTTTTACATCTCATATTATTTTTTTCCATTCCAAACCACACATATTATTATCCATATTTTGCTTTGCCCTCTCCAAGGACATATTAGAAATGATATAAACACAGTACACACTAGACCTATTGTTCTCCAGTGTCCGACACTTTTTGATCAACGCAGAATAATGTGACAAAATAATATTTCATAGTAATCTCTATCGCAAACAATCGCCATATATATGGTTTTATAATGTGTCATTACTTCTAATTCGTGTAATGGTCACATATTTTATTGTTTATTCATAAACATTATTCATTACATTAAACATGATATCTAGATTATCTAAAAGTATTTGAAATTCTTAGAAACACATTGGTACAAGATATTGTAGTGTATTTTGTAGTAAATTTCAATCTCAATTTATATAATTATTCACTCAACCTAGTACGACCAGACAAACATAATATTGATAGTTGAATAATTGATTTATATTGAATCTATTAAGTATACTTAATTATGAAACTGGCAAGCAATATTCATGTAAATACGAAATTAATTTAACGTTTGATTTAATTCTCGTATTTAAAAACAATTTTTGTTGTAGAAATTTCAATTTAACTGTACATTTTAGTTTTTAAATATAGCTTTACGATACGTAAACAACATATTTTTATCATGATTTATAACAATAATATTATATGAAGAAAAACAACTCATTATAGTTTAAATACCAATAACAAAAATCCTACATACAAAATCCATACATTTAAAAAATTAATATTTATGGTGTTACATTTTGTAGCACACGTTATATGCATTTATATAGGTACTATTCGATATCCACACATACCATATAACTACTAGGTCATTTATTACTGTGGTCGGTCATTGATATAAAATCTTTATTTTACATGGGTGTGTTGATTATAAAATAGTAACTAGGCAGGCAACTAAACATAAATTTGGCACGACAGATTTGGGATACAAACTCGAGGTAATAAATGTCTATTCACTTTCATCCATTTAACGTTAAAAAAAAAGTAATTGCACTCGGTCTTTCGTAATGCGATTTTACAGCAAAAGCTGTACAATGGATAAAAAAAAAAAAAAAAATAAATAAAAAAAAAAGACGTTCGAAAAGGTTTCATTTCACAATCACGTATAAGGTTTCGATTCTGATGGGTAATTATCTTTGGGAAGCGTGTTATTATAAATTCCATAGTTAAAATCACATTTTTCGTTTTTGCTTTTCGTCGCGTTTTGAAAAACAGCCCCACCGCAGTCGTTTGAGCATTCATAAAAGGTTTTATTCAAACAGAACGCGCGTAATCTCCCGTGGCTTCGACTGCTACGAGCACCACAACGGCGGTGGTGATGACGACGACAACTGGTAAGCATTAAAAACGCACCGAGCGCCGCGGCGGGTCCGGCGAGCTTCCCGCGTACAACAATATAACAATATAATATTCACTCAACAGTGCGCGCATTTTAGGCCGCATGTTCGGACTTTTGCGTAGTACGAGAAACTTTTTTTTTTTTTTTTTATTTCCCATTTTCTACTCTCGGCGATGTAATTTATTTTGGTATACAGTGAATATAAAAAAACGCGTATGATTTACTCGTTTCCGTGCGCTGCTGCTATACACGTACCGCGCCATCGAGGTGTTGTCGAAAAGCAAATACACGCACAACATGTATATTATAATAGTAACAATACAATAATAGATATATGTGGCCTGGTGTGGCGCGGTGGTTGGCTTCAGTCACTTATGTGTTCCGAGGTCAAACATCAGTCGGCGTCGCTAGCTCTCGGATGGGTGACCACTCGAGTTCTTAGTGACGAATCCATAGCGCGCGCGCGCACACACACACACACACACGTGTTCTGACCGTACTAATCAAACTATATAGAAGCAAAACTTACACTAAAAACCTACTGTTCTTATCCACACCTAATGGCTTTAGTTGCAGGGCTTAAATAGGATCAATAATAAAAAAAAAAAATTTTAAATAATAGATATGTGAAATATATTAAATAATTTCACCGTGTACACGTACAACGACTTCTCTACACTCGCGCGAAAACGTATAATAATATGTACTATCGGCGGTGATGGTGACGGGGTAGTAAGCGCGGAAAGACGCCCGACGAAGTCTCCCCCTCCACCGTCGTCGTTTATCTATTATTATTATTATTATTTTTTTTTTTTTGACTCGACATCTGAAGACATTTTTTGAGTTATTTATGAGCCACCCTTTACCCCATCGACAATATACGTACTCGAAAAAAAAAAAAAAAAACCGTGTAAGTGAAATTCTTTCGTTCTCGCACTCTCCTCACGCTCATCGTCACCCGCAGACGACGACGCCGCCGCCGGCAGTTATTGCCGCACCGGCTCGGGAAACGGTCGTCGTCGCCTCGGGTACAAATAACTGTTGACAAATGCGTAAGAAAACGCATGTGTCAGGATTTGTGTCACACGTAATATCTTCTTTTTTTTTCCACGCACCCAAGGGCGCCCGTGTGTGCGTTTTTCCGATTCGTCTTGTGCGCTTGTGTGTGTGTGTGTGTGTGTGTGTGTATATGTGTGGCCGGATGAAAGACAGAACGGCGGGCGGGCAGCGGAGAGGTTAATATATTCGGCACGGCAATACTGTGAGGGGGAGGTGGCGGGCGGCGGCAGCTGAGGGATCTCGACGGGTCATACGAGCGGAGCCCGGCGAAGCCACTCGATCATTCGCACCCGTTCGATTGCGCTCTCACCACCTCTGCTCGCCTCCGCCGCCCCAGCATCCACAGGATGTGTGAGTTTTTCACACATGCGCGCACGTTCGCACCTTAATACGTAACATTATTACACCGTTCGCACACGAGCGCGCTTGCAGCACAACCCCTTATGTACGCGACCTATAATAATATATTATATGTGAATGAGTGTGTGTAGGTAGGTACTACGGTTTTCGTTGGCCCGGAAAATTAAGGGCGCCACGTGACGGACGCTGGTCCGAGACAAAAACTATGAGGAAACGTCGACGATACAATAATAATAAAAATACGCTCGGAAGCGTTATTATTACCATGTGCTACGACGATGACGTGTCGATCACCCGGCGAAATCGGTTGTCGATTATTGTGACTTATAAATTATAATAATCAATGTTAGGTATAGGTGCACTGTATCATTATTGACTATTATGTAAACGTTCGATAACAATGACCGTATTATCGATATGACGCTATACAGCCGTGATGCTAATATTAGATGAAGATTATAAATCTCAGGGTAACAGTCGAACCTTTATTATTGTTTCAATCTTAACTCAGGGATGAGATTTAAGATAAAAAATTTTATTTTTCTCTGAAAATATTTTTTTGTTCATTGAATTCGTAATTTATAGTTACGACTTTGTGATGAAAAAAATAAATACACCAGTTTACAATTTCACGTTTTATTTTAATTTTTTTTAATGTAAAATTTCATATTAGTCATATCTGATGTTATTTTATAGTTTATAATTTTGATTCAAAACATTTCATTGTATTTTTATAAAAGTATATACTGTTAAATTTCGCATTAGGTACCTAGTTCTAATTAATTAACTCTTTTTTCGCGATATTAATCAGTATAATTTTTTCAGAAGAATTGGAGCACTGGAATCATTATAAAATCGATGTTAACCGGCTATATTAAAAAAAAAATAAAAATAACTTTTGTCGATTAAATTGTTTTTAACCGTTCATCCTTTAATTATCAATACATTCATCTATTGATTGAATGTAGGGACAGAGAAACATATTTTTTAACAAAATCTTAATGTTATATTAAGTTAAAAAAATATTTATCATTCGATTATAGTACGCTAAAAAATGTTTGGATGTGTAAAACAGAGTTTTGAGGGAGGAAAACCGACCAATAATCCAATATTCTTATCTAACGTAGACGCTTTGAATTAAATGTTGACAGTATAATAATTATAATAATACAGAAACAACAAAACCTTCCGAGTTCTTAGTTCAGGTATAAGTTGTTACAAGTCGTTTAATTGACGACAAAGGTACTGTTTTTAACTATAAAGGTGTATAAGGATATCCTTTGAGATATTTTCGAAAACCTTAGGATTTCATCGAAAATTAACTTTGTTGAAATCTTATCGACAGTGATTTATTTATATATTGCAATTTAAAAAGTATAGGAATAATTTTGTGTTGCTTTTAAATTGAATATTAAAACTTTTATTTAATTACACGATATTATAAATTATGTATGCACTAGATATAACTATTTGTATTATACTCAACAAGACCATAATACTACGTGTGGTACCTAATTGAAAGGAAATATTTTTATGAAAACTTGGGACCAGTAAATAATAATTAGTTATTTTATTAGATTTTAAGGTGTACATATAAAATATTCAACATCATGTCCTCAACACCTCCACTTTTCAATTTTGAGTTTAAATCTATATCAATAATTTTGTACTACGTTTGAACCTATTTGTTGGCCGTTGATTGTAAATTTGTTGTATTTAATTTAATTTAAAATTATAAAATCTACACTAGATTAATATTATAGCCTATTATAAGCCAACGTTGCAATTAGACCTTCTAGGAAACAGAATATATTTATCTCTATTAATTCAATTATTTTGGATATTTTTAAATAGATTTTTATTAATTCTTATATTTACAGTCTTGTTTACCAAATACTTATTTTACAATTTAAAATAAGTTTGAGAAATATTTCATTTATATTTAAACATTTTTAAGATAATAATATGACATCTTTTTGGAATTTGTCTATGCGATTAATTCGATGCAATTCGTTGTTGATATAATATGAATAAAAGTAGAAATTTTTATTGTATTAATTTTAATTGTGTCATAAGTGTCTTTTGAATAAATTATTTTATTAACAAAAGTTCTCATTGTTTTTTGATATTTTGGCTATTATATTAACAATTTTGGGTGTCATTTATACTCGTATTATAACTATTATAATTTTACACAACTGTATAATTTATTGTTCTGTATTTATTAGATGCGTGTATAATCACATAATTAATTATACACTTTAGATTTTTCACTTCGATATGACAACTTATAATCATTGTTTTTTAAATTTTGTCCAATTATATTATTTGATTTATCACAAAATTAAAATATTATTGTAAATTTGTAATTATATGATAAATTTCACTTATTTCATTAATTTATAAAATGTTTATCAATATTGTTAATAATAAGTTTTTCTAATTTTATTTTAGATGAAAATAATTGGAAACCTTCAATAAGCTTCAATGGGAATATTGGATAAGATTTTGTGTAATACTTTGTTCGAATATACGGATATGGGCAATTCGAGGGGATATAGTAATAATACGTTAAGGTATGCAAGAAGTAGCTGAAGGTTTAAAAAAAAGAACACGAGGGAAAAAGTAATCTGGTGTATAAGTCCAAATTCCCAGAGCAGAAAAGTCAAGGAAAATTCATTACTTGGCCAAAAATTAATTTAGATTAAACTCGCTGTAACAATAGAACTTTTTTTTGTATTTACTCAATTTTTTTCTTTTTCAATGAAGCACAAAACAAATATAACTAGGCACTACATCGATTTTCTCGTCGTCCCTAGTGAGTGGAGTCGTGAGCAAATTAGGATGTTCGCATTAAATTATATTGTTTACAATATCAATTAATATAATATGTTCTCAATTTGTTTAAACAACTTAATTTAAGAGAAATAACTATATATTTTTGTGTGCTTTTTTATATACCTACCTACCTATTTTTACTTTTATGTTTACAACACACGCCATGAGCTTGAACAATGAATTATTGTTGACAGAAGCAATATAGATGGTGGGCATTATACTTCTTTTTTTCTTCTTTTATTTCATCCACTTTAGGAGCTATGAAGATAAAGAGTTCCTAGCAAATATAAATGTGTGCTTTTAAAATTATATTGCTGGCGTTTTGTTTGTTTTATTGGAACCAGGTAAGGACAAAAGAGAAAAAGGAAGAAATCTTCATACACAATTCTGCCCGTTTCACTGCTAAAGGTCACATTCTGAACATAGTTAGCATTTTATTTTTCCCACAGCGACACACGAAAAATATTTGAATAAAGTTTTCAAAAAATAAAATGTTGCATTAGTATAGTATAAAATAATTCTACTCGGTTATCGCGGGGGTAAGAAAAAAACAACAAAACTTAATGTAAACGCACAGTTATATTTTTCTTGTTCGATATTTTTTTATTTGTATATAAACGTAAACGCAGTTATAGTTTTATATTTTTGTAGTTAAAATTATATATTTATAAGGAATAAAAAAATATAATAATAAAAACGATCACTGCTTTTTGAGTTATGATTTGAGTGTGAATCAACTTATCATATCACACATTATAATTAACATGTTACATCGTTACGAAAAAATAATACGTGTCAGTAAATAATCATTAATTTTTAATGAATGGCTACATAACGCGTGATATTTCGTTTTAAAATAATTTCCAACTGTATTCGAGTGAATATTGTAGGTCATTATAAGTGTTATTCGATTTTAATTTTCAAAAAGACCGTACATAAATGATGATATAACGGCATGCATGTAATGCGTTATTTAAACGTTGAAATAATATGTACGATTGTTATTATACTTTTTAATAACTCTGCGGTTTTTTTCTTTTGCGTATATAAAGGTAATAAACGTATTGTTATTCTGTTTGGATATATAACGGAAGAAAGAAATAAATTTATCAAATACAAATTACAGTGTGTTTGAGCGATAGCGGGATGAGTGGCTGCTGTAAGGGATGAATAAAAAATAAAAACACGGTCGGCGTGTAGATATAAGGGCATGCGCGCATGTATAAATCCAGGTCGTGGGAAAATTAATATTAAACAAACGTTTGCCCTAAGCCGACTATTTTTCCAATGCGCGCTCGAAGACAAGCAGTAATGTATAAATAATGTACCAGTTGAAAAATGTTTAAAAAACGGGACGAGATGGTGAGAGCAGAGGACGAAACGACGGGATTATTTGAATTAAGTCGATAAACACACATTATATTGTATACAAGAATCAAATCAACGGTGGTGGCACATCAAAAATTTTCAGAATTTCCTCTTGGTCGGAAAAAAAGTAGGTACACACAAAACACACACACACATGTGTATATACTTTATATATATATATATATATATATATACGAATTATATACGTTGGCTTTATGTGTAACACGCCGCTGCGATGAATGAGAAATTTTATTAGTGAAATGGTTTCGTATTTCGTACATAGCCCGTCGCTCCGCCAGCATATCCTTCACTTTGGTGCGAAGTTATCAAAGGTTTTTGTACCGTCATATTTATTTGAACAGTCTTTACACAGGACCCCCCGAATCGATGGGATTTATTAAAACGGTTCTGGGAAAAAAATCACTGGTATTTTTGTGTGAAGGTTTTTGTTGATTGAGAATATCTTTTTGACCGAGTATTGCAGAAAAAAAAAAAGGGCAAAGAAAATTGTAGAAAACAGATATTAAAAAATATACATACATATATAAAGTTACATATTATTATTGTAATTTTGAGCGGAGAAAAAAAAACCTTCCACATATTCGGGTCAATCCTACAGAAGAAGTCAATAATGTAACGTTGTCGTTGAATTATTCGATTTCGGCGGGCAGCTGCAGTATACAATATTGATTGCGCGCGACAAGCGAAGTAGGAAAAAAAAAACATTACTGTATAGAACGTCGGCGGCGGGACTATCGTAAATCGATTGGTCTGCCACCACATAAATGTTCAAATATGGCGTGGTTATCGACATCGTAATAATTATACTTACTCAATCCGAACGCAACCCGGCCGAGGAGCACTCTCGTATAATAATAATATTATTATCCGGCGTCAAACCGTTTAAACGTTCCGCGTCGTAAAGATTTTTATACTGTTCGAAAGCAATGTCTACATTATATATTATCTGGGGTGACACAAAGTTCATTAATTTCGTCTTATCTTACGCCGCCGAGGGGGCCGAGCACGCCGCCGTCTACATTGAACCGTAAACCTAATCAAAATGTGTGTGCATCGCTCGTCCTCGGGGACGTTAGCCAGTCAACTTATTACGTTTTTTCGGGACCTGCGGTGTGTAACGGACGCCGGTCAACGATCGTGACAAACGTGTTATATAATATACGACACACTCTTGCAAAATAATGTGTACTGCACGTGACGTATTTATGTCAACGAATAATAAGTCGTATACCGATGGATGCATCCAAATTAAAATTGCACAAAGAAACGGATAGATATTTTGTTTTAATGTGGTGAAAATGCGTGTTATATATTATTTGAGTAATACGTATTATATTATAATATGTTCAACGTTGTAATGATTATCATTGAGTTTATTGTACATTCAAATTATTTTGTGCATAAAATGCAATTTTAATTCTTCAAATACATTATTTAATTGCGGCATTTCTCGTACAAACAAACAACCCCCCTCCCCAGAAGACGTTTCTATACAAGTCATATAAAATGCAATTATATTGTAGACTGCAGTTCACGTTTGTGGGTTAGGTTCTTTTTTTTTTTAGCCAATCATTAATTTGAGGACGAAATTCTCTTTACATTTCAAACAACAATTATTCAAATTAAATTTTTTCTTTTTACAAAGCAATTGAAAGGAATTTGAATAATTTTAGAGGGATATGTGTACTTGACCGTAACAAATTGTCATTAATCTTAAGTCGTGTGTATAAATTAATCTTTAATCGTATTTTCCTTTTAGTAGTCGCAAGAGAGAAATTTATTTTTACGGTTACTGTTTATTTTTTTGAAGGCTTTCAAAACCCGGGTTTCATGCTGAAAAAATTGCGCCAAGCATTGTAATATTTTTATATATTCAAATTTATTCATATTCTATAACATAATATTCTCGATGATTTATGATTATGTGATAAATTTGAGATATAATAAAAACAACGATACGTATACCATATAATAATATTTCAAAAGTAATTAAACTTATAACCAATATAAAAATAAAATAAATGATACATTTATAGATAACGCTCGTTTTATATAAAACGCAGCGCTATCATTAATTGAATTATATATATTTTATCAATTGAAGGAAAAGTTGATATAATTAGCTCAAGTTTTTTATAAACTTTCTGACAAATTAAATCAAATTCATATTTAAAAATACATATATTTTTTTTTATACAATTACGTTTATATATTATGTTTACGATTTTAATTAATATGAAGTCGAAAGAATTTACAGTTAATTTGTAAACAATATATATAATTTAATTAAATGATAGGATAACCCAATTATTATAATTTTATTATACATACAAAAGGTGGTGTAAAATTGGTATGTACAAGTATGCACGTACCATGTAAAATTAACTTAAAAGTATTGGAAACTATATTTTGTAGTTTGACTTCTCGTGCACGTTTAATATTAATATATTATTTTTTTTACCGAGAATAAGACGATAAAACTCTATAGGTCGAGTTGAATTAACATTTTAATGTAACGCATTTTTTTTCCACCGTATAACTATATTTTTTTTAATTGAACACGCGCGTGATGGTGTCTGTAAAAAAACAAAAAAAAAAAAAAAAAAAAACAAAAACAAATCATAGTCCAGATTTTAGTCACGCGAACCATTCCCCACCTCATTCTCATTCGCTTCAAAATCTTTTTTCATTTCATGCACACACTACTACTACTACTACTACTACTACACACACACACATTTATACTCTGGTGATATATAGTGTAAGTCGCTTGAGGCCTGTTTGTATTAACAATGATTGTGGCGTCGTATAGCCAGGACATGTACGACTCCGTCTACGTCTCTGACACGTCGTACCCTGCAAAAAATGTACGCAAAACTGTACCAGTGGTACAGAGTACAGAAGCTGCGTATAGAGAGATGGTATGGAGAGTCAAATAAATACCCCCTTTTCGCGGCATTTAATTGGATTCGTTTAGAAACTTTAGCCATACAATTTAACGGAATGTTTGTTTGGACGTTTTACACAACGTGTGCAGTAGGTCCATAGCAAGTTCACACACAACCACACACACACACACACACACACACTGCATCTACAATGGCTACAATGGGTGCGTAATATGTGTTCCGACGGATTAACTGGGTCCTGGGATTCGGAATCTCTGTTACTTTATCGTCTGCTGCCTTTTACCCTCCCCCCCCTCGCCGATACTCGTCCGTCGTAAATTGTACCTTGCCCGAACATCACTACCCCACCAAGCCGTCACCCGTCACGACCAGTAATGCCACACTATTGCGAATGGCACGCGGGACACACCGCCCCGGGACGAGGCAATAAGAAATTGCGTACAATTTGTGCAGGCAGAAACGACGTCGGGGCGTGGCGGCGGTGGCGACGGAGAAAACGCTCGTGTCTGTCCGTAAAAATTGCCGGTATCCGAAGACGTCTATCCAGCTATCAATCGGATGGGAGGCGATATCTCAGACGTCGGTTAGACCTCCTACACTCCACCTCACTATCCAAATCACCCTACATACAACTACCACCACTCTACCAAAGTCTCTACCCCCCCCCCCCCAAACCTCTCCTGACAACACCGTCGTCCGCCCGTGTCCTACTCGTACTCAACTGCCAGCTCATCAATCAACCGCCCGCTGGCGAAACACAACATCCCCGACCCGCCGTCGACACACGGGAAAATACTGCGCATGCGCTCTCAGCTCCTTCCAGAAAACTCATCAATTTTATTTCTTTTGTCCTTAATTTTTCGGGTTTACCACTGCCACCGAAGCTGTGCTCGCTTCTTCTCTTTTTTGCCCGTTTTTTTTTTTTTTTTTTTACTTTCTTCGTCTTTTTCCCCGCCCCAACGCTCAACGCTTTTCCTCACAACCTCGATTACTCCGCGACAAGGGAGTCACCCTACATACTCGTACGCATTTATATATATAGGCGCGCCCGGTCGTTAGGAGACGTTCCCAAGAGTTTCAAAGACAATTGTATACATGTATATATATATATATGTACATTATTTACAGTTATTAAAAACTCAAGTAATACACCCTCTCCTCCATCATCGATAAATCGACGCTTTGCAGTCAATCCATGTATATCGTTTACGTTGACGCAGAAATACGAATAATGTATGTATCAATCGAAATCACTTATCGACTTAACAAATACTATTTGAATTGAAACCATTACACTCGACAGTATAACACAATTTTAGTACGGTAAACGATAGATCTTATTATAGGTGATACACAAAAGCATGCTTGTTCACTTTTTAATTTTAGTGATGAATATATTTATACTTTGTTTACCAATTCATTAAAAATGATGGTATACCTATGTATTGTAATAAATTTGTAATAGTTTAAATTCTATTTAATCATTTATTACTTTTGTTTTATTTAAATTGCGTAAAATTGGAAAATATTATTCATAAAAGTTTGTTAGAAAAGTTTAAACTTTTGAATCATCAAAAATAAAATAAAAAGTAAAGCATACAATATTCTATGCAAAAGTTAATCTGAAGTAAACAAACGAGTATCTAGAAAATTTGTTTAGGTAAATTGTCCCAAGAGTTCTAAAACTATGAAATTTTTATTTATGTTTACCCTCTAGTAAAAAAACTGTCAAATTGCCTCAATAAAAATCGCACATATTATCTATACATCCGAAACGTCTGGAGTTTCTATGAAAAAATAAGAACTTTCAAAAGTTGACTATAACTTTCAATATTCAAATGTGAGTCCCATTGACATAAACGAAACTTAGATATTCTCAGAGGAATAATATTTTTTTAGCAGTATTGCAGTCAAGCTATAAATATAACAGCTGTCAATGCTCTTCCAAGAACTTTTTTCACATATATATGTATCAGGTTGAGTTTATGTCTCACTGTAAACGGACGAGTAATTGATCTTTTACTGAAGGTTTTTTTTTTTTGTATATGTTTCAAGCGTTATACTGGCTCTGTCCGGAAATCGCATCCAAAGTAACTCTGTAGACGCGTTGAAGACGTACGAGCGCGTCGGCTGATCTATCACTGAATGGGGGTGGACAATAAACAACAGCGTACACATCGTTAGATACGTACACGCAACGGTATACGCAGCATAATATCAAAATCTCGGGTCATAGCGATCAGGACAAGTTTCTTGGGTTGCAAATATTACATATCGTCAAAGCTCTGACGGAAAATCTGTGTATTCAGTGCAACAATACCTACGTATTGCAATTATTGTCGTACGACCTATGACATACGCTCGCGTGTTTGTCAAGCATTCCGGTATAACGCGTCCGGTGTTCGTGGAAGATTTCGATAGTACAAAGCAGAGATAACAGATTTGGGTCTGAGCGCGCGCGCGAGTGTAGGTCCGTTATTTTTAGATCACGTGCAATAATTATGCACCAGGAATGCGATTTTCTTATTAAAAAGACTCCACATCTACACGTACTATTTCGGCTGTCTTAAATACGTACGACGTAGTAAATTTTCGTTCAGCAGAATCCATTTTGCGTTGTAAGCTTTAATATTAGAGTGAATTTATCTATTATCGAACACAAAGGTAAGAATTCTGTCTAGACCGTCACATATATAGGCTTTATTCTTAGTGTAATTATTTTTTACCGAGTTCTAGAAATATGTGCAAAATGTTAAAACGCTCATCATTCACTTGAAAATTGTAATATTAATTAAAGGCCCACGTGACGGCCTATATGAAAGTATTTTACTTTTAAGTCTGATAACAGGTAAATTTACAAGTAATATTATACTGCTGCAGCTGACAACGCGAAACGAATTCTTCTGAACGAAAATTTACCATGTTGTGTGTGTGCAAGACATTGATAACTAGGGCGAGGAGTTGTAGGAATCGCATATTGTTTTGTATGCTCTCAGTTGATTGCAGACCAAGCTAGAAATCTAAACTATACAATAGATAGTTAAAAAAATTGAAAATTGAAAATGCATATTTTGTCAATTTTAACTAAAAAAAAAACATATTTCATTAATTGTATACGCATATTATTCTGAAAAATTGATTTTTTTTTCCTTAACCTGTATATTTCAATTAATATGGAATATAAAACTCAAAATTATCAACGAAGGTCTTATCGTAATTTAAAAAATACTGAAAAAAATATTTTTAATAATATTTTCAGTTCAATAAGATGTAAAAATGCCAACCGGTTATAATTTTTTTTCAGTTGTAAACAGTTCTTATGTATATTATTATTTTATTAATTTATTAATGACATGTGGTGTAATTTTTTTTTTTTTGGAATTTCGAATATTTTTTTTTGCATATTAAACATCATTTTTAATGCATATTTTGTAATTTTTTCGTGTATATTTGCATACCTATTTTGCCTTTTTTAGCTCCTAAAATTTCCGATCTCTAATGATAACACACGAGCGGGTGTGGCTTCCTCTCGCAATACTGTTATTTTCAGCATCACCTCCACCACGTCACGTATTTTATTTCCACAATTATTTATAATATTATTATTGCGCTGTATGATGCGCCCGCGCATGTGCGTCTGTGAGCGTTTCGTGCAATATAACGTCTCGAATTACATAGGTATTAAATTATTAAGGTGCACGTGTACGTACAGATACGAAATTCAATGAATCTCACGACAAAGCAATGTTCTATACGTCTGTCTGAACGCTCTTAGAATTCCGGTGAAATTATTATTATTATCTGTACTCGCGCTCGGGGAGATTTCGTACGCAAGCCGCGCGCCGGTTTAATGAAACGTACACAAGTAATTTTTTGTGCTGTGTTCAAAGTACATTACACTACACCGTTTTGTATACGTTTTCGCATAGTCGAAAATATTCTATAATCGTATGCCAACTATTCAGCGATGGGGGGAAGGGGGGTTGTTATTTAATGAAATTGCCAGAACGGAACGAAGTATTCGTAATATGCACGGACGGTCTATTAAATGTATAAAACACATAAACATACAATATCGGTGTCGATAGCTCATCAACATTCACATGGCCGTGGAAATTGTACAATACACGATCAAACTACAATATTATTGAGTAGGTTTTTGTTTATAATATTTGTACGTTTACGTCTTCGTGCTCATAGTACAACAACAATTTTGTTTCGAAATAACTCGTCGTCGAGTTACACCCGTACGCCAAAATGTCGATCCCCCTCACACAGATTTTGAGCGATTCAAATTATAATCAGAGCATTCAGAGCAATAATTTTCGCTTAAACATGTAAAGTGCCAATACACTGAAGTATATTAATATAATTAAACTATTATAGTGGACTTTGTAGTGCCTATATGTTAGGTAATTATAAACTAAAACTTAGCTTCAAAACGGGTCTGTTGTAAAGTATGAAAATGTTTAGAAATCAAAACTATACGATTAGAAAACAGTCTTATATAGTGCTGCTATTGTAACGTATAACTAAATTTTAATGTTCAAGTACTTGATTAAGTAAACGTTATTAGGTTTTGAATAGTTTCTAGCGAGCATAAAATATAGCCAAGTTAAACCATCATAAAATATTATGATTGGAAAAAAATATAAAACTTGTACTTTATTGCGAATTTTATGGCTTTTGACCACCGTTGAACAGCCGAATGTTTTAATTTTAATTAAGTGTCCAAGTTTATAAGCGTTTACGACAGCTCTGTTAATAATTTGAAGCTGTACAATTACCGATAAAAGCAAGCGACATTGATACGACTATATGCCTTCGTACCAAAGATAACCGATTTTACATAATATTTTACCCTTCATTGGAGCGTTTCTAACTCGTTAACACATCTTCTAGAATATCGTTTAGTATTGTCGATCAAGTGTGAGCTCTTACCTGAAACAAAAAATAAAACAATATTTATTAGTATCGGTTTAAATATGCTATCTGAAATGCATATATTATATTTCCCGTATTACTAGTTATCGATGTTATACGCAGCAGTCTATGATCTCGTGAAAACGAATAAACCTTACAGTGGTTATTTCCTTTTTTCTCAGATATTTTTCTTCATTTTACTCTGGTGAATATAATTTAATTTCCCCTACAATATTGTTCCTCATATACATTCATATGTGTCGGTTTTTTTGCATCGCTAGTACTCCAACGGATTGTGCTATATAATTCTATTTTATTTAAAAAAACTGTCATATTCAATAATTCTTTCCATAAAATATTGGAATGCAAAGTATACTCGGTAGATGTTTTAAACTTATTTTTATTTCGTTCTTCTGCATATACTTTTAAGTTTATTTTATTAGTTACGATTCTCGTATGGATAAATTTATTTTAGTTTCTTTTAAACATAGGTAGTACCTACACATATATTTTTGATGTTATAACGAAATTATTTGTAGTTTTGGTATCAAATTAATACAATTCAGTATTATGTAATTTAGTTATATAATTATTATAAATTATGTGAATCTCACTTTAATAAGTTAATTATAATATAAATACAACTATACCTTACGTATAAAATGGTGAATTTATGAATTATCGATAAAATTAATAATATGCTTCTTTATGTAAATATATTTATTACATTTGAATTTAAATATATACATTTATAAAACCATACAAAAATTTGTATTTTATTCGTAATTTCATAAATTAAAATATACATGCCAAAGACCTTTTATATTTCCCAAAGAGGGTATGCATATATTTTCTAAAAATTTTTTAAACATCCTAAAGAGTATACCTATATATACAAATATATTTATTCCAATGAGTTTATAATTATCCCAAAGATTTTATATAAATACAAATTTATTCCAAAGAGGTTATAAATTTCCCAAAGAGCTTATAAAAATTTAAGTTTTTTCCAGAGGTTATAAAAATATAATTTTTTTCCAAAGAGGTTATATAAATATCAATTTTTTT